>NC_088224.1:22925830-22995117 GCF_036934945.1 Oncorhynchus masou masou
GAGAGATCCACAAAGAATTCGAAAACAAATCCAATTTTGAAAAACTCCCATATCTACTGGGTGAAATTCCACAGTGTGCCATCAGAGCAGCAAGATTTGTGACCTGTTGCCACGAGAAAAGGGCAACCAGTGAGGAACAAACACCATTGTAAATACAACCCATATCTATGCTTATTTATTTTATCTTGTGTACTTTACCATTTGTATATTGTAAAAACACTGTATATATATATATATATATATATATAATATGACATTTGTAATGTCTTTATTGTTTTGAAACTTCTGTATTTACCTTATTTGCTTTGGCAATGTTAACACATGTTTCCCATGCCAATAAAGCCCCTTGAATTGAATTGAATTGAATTGAGAGAGAGAGAGAGAGACAGAGAGAGAGAGAGAGACAGAGAGAGAGAGAGAGGTAAATATATATAGAGAGATATAAAGATGGAGAGAAGCAGGAAGAAAGAAAGATAGAAGCAGAGATTCCTTCTGATTCTTACTGACAATGCTCTCCTCTCCTGCTTACCAATGAGAAAGAGAAGAAGAGAGGAAACACAGTTGAGAAAGGGTTAGGGTGAGGGTGAGGGTGAGGGTTAGGGTTAGGGTGAGGGTTAGGGTGAGGGTGAGGGTTAGGGTTAGGGTGAGGGTTAGGGTGAGGGTGAGGGTTAGAGGGTTAGGGTTAGGGTGAGGGTTAGGGTGAGGGTGAGGGTTAGAGGGTGAGGGTTAGGGTGAGGGTGAGGGTTAGAGGGTGAGGGTGAGGGTTAGAGGGTGAGGGTTAGGGTTAGGGTGAGGGTTAGGGTGAGGGTGAGGGTTAGGGTGAGGGTTAGGGTGAGGGTTAGGGTGAGGGTTAGAGGGTGAGGGTTAGGGGGGGTGAGGGTTAGGGTGAGGGTTAGGGTTAGGGTTAGGGTGAGGGTTAGGGTGAGGGTTAGGGTGAGGGTTAGGGTGAGGATTAGGGTTAGGGTGAGGGTTAGGGTGAGGGTGAGGGTTAGGGTGAGGGTTAGGGTGAGGGTGAGGGTGAGGGTTAGGGTGAGGGTGAGGGTTAGAAATGAAAACGTGTAGAAGGAAGAAGGAATTCCAATTTGCTCTGTTTTATGATTGATTCTTTCCAGTGTGTCAATCATTCTCTTGATTTGATCGGGCCTAAATGTGCTGCTGTCCAGGGGCTCTGTGGGGTTTGTTAGTGTTTGTGTTTGTGAACAGAGTCCCAGAACTAGCTGGCTGAAGGGACTCTTCTCCAGGTTAATCTCTCTATAGGTGAGAGCTTTGTGGTGGAATGTGTGGGCATCGCTTCCTTTTAGGTGGTCGTAGAGCTTGACAGCTATCAACACAACAAGCCTTTTTGGGTTGGAGGGTTTGTATTTTGTCCTGTTGCTCATTCAATGTAATTGGAGAATCCAGTGGGTTCTGGTAGTCTTCAATAGCTAATTCTAAATTTAGTAAATTATCATGTATACGTTTTCGTTATTGGTTCTTTGATATATGGCCGTAAAGGTTGGAAAAGTGGTTTATCTATACATCTTCATTTTGGATAGGTGGCTCTTCGTGGTGTTATTGTTTAGTGTGTTAAAATTTTCACAGAAGTGATTTGATTCTATGGATTCTTTAATCACATATATCTGTTTTCTAATGTGCTGTTTCTTTATTGTTTTAGTGTTTCACCGTGGTTTTCTGAGTCTAGTGTTTTTGGTTGGAATGTTTTTTCTTTCTTAGATTTGATCTAGTCTTCATCAAACCATTTCTCATTGTGGTTAGTTTTGTTATGTTTTCTATCAGATTTTTATATGTTAGCTTATAGGTCATATATATTGTTCAAAATTCCTAGGAGGGATTGGATTTGTTGTTTGCCAATAGTTTTTTGGTAGGTTTCTACGCTTCCTTCCTTCCATCTATAGCATTTTTTAATAGAATGTAGTTTCGGCTTTGATGCCTCATGGTTGACTGTTGTTCTGCTACCCCTCCCCTCCTCTCCCTCTCAGTGAGTTTCAGTATGGTTGACTGTTCTGCTACCCCTCTCCTCCTCTCCCTCTCAGTGAGTTTCAGTATGGTTGACTATTCTGCTACCCCTCTCCTCCTCTCCCTCTCAGTGAGTTTCAGTATGGTTGACTGTTCTGCTACCCCTCTCCTCCTCTCCCTCTCAGTGAGTTTCAGTATGGTTGACTGTTCTGCTACCCCTCTCCTCCTCTCCCTCTCAATGAGTTTCAGTATGGTTGACTGTTCTGCTACCCCTCTCCTCCTCTCCCTCTCAGTGAGTTTCAGTATGGTTGACTGTTCTGCTACCCCTCTCCTCCTCTCCCTCTCAGTGAGTTTCAGTATGGTTGACTGTTCTGCTACCCCTCTCCTCCTCTCCCTCTCAGTGAGTTTCAGTATGGTTGACTGTTCTGCTACCCCTCTCCTCCTCTCCCTCTCAGTGAGTTTCAGTATGGTTGACTGTTCTGCTACCCCTCTCCTCCTCTCCCTCTCAGTGAGTTTCAGTATGGTTGACTGTTCTGCTACCCCTCTCCTCCTCTCCCTCTCAATGAGTTTCAGTATGGTTGACTGTTCTGCTACCCCTCTCCTCCTCTCCCTCTCAGTGAGTTTCAGTATGGTTGACTATTCTGCTACCCCCTCTCCTCCTCTCCCTCTCAGTGAGTTTCAGTATGGTTGACTATTCTGCTACCCCTCTCCTCCTCTCCCTCTCAGTGAGTTTCAGTATGGTTGACTGTTCTGCTACCCCTCTCCTCCTCTCCCTCTCAATGAGTTTCAGTATGGTTGACTGTTCTGCTACCCCTCTCCTCCTCTCCCTCTCAGTGAGTTTCAGTATGGTTGACTGTTCTGCTACCCCTCTCATCCTCTCCCTCTCAATGAGTTTCAGTATGGTTGACTGTTCTGCTACCCCTCTCCTCCTCTCCCTCTCAGTGAGTTTCAGTATGGTTGACTGTTCTGCTACCCCTCTCCTCCTCTCCCTCTCAGTGAGTTTCAGTATGGTTGACTGTTGTTCTGCTACCCCTCCCCTCCTCTCCCTCTCAGTGAGTTTCAGTATGGTTGACTATTCTGCTACCCCTCTCCTCCTCTCCCTCTCAGTGAGTTTCAGTATGGTTGACTATTCTGCTACCCGTCTCCTCCTCTCCCTCTCAATGAGTTTCAGTATGGTTGACTGTTCTGCTACCCCTCTCCTCCTCTCCCTCTCAGTGAGTTTCAGTATGGTTGACTATTCTGCTACCCCTCTCCTCCTCTCCCTCTCAGTGAGTTTCAGTATGGTTGACTGTTGTTCTGCTACCCCTCTCCTCCTCTCCCTCTCAGTGAGTTTCAGTATGGTTGACTGTTCTGCTACCCCTCTCCTCCTCTCCCTCTCAGTGAGTTTCAGTATGGTTGACTGTTCTGCTACCCCTCTCCTCCTCTCCCTCTCAGTGAGTTTCAGTATGGTTGACTGTTCTGCTACCCCTCTCCTCCTCTCCCTCTCAGTGAGTTTCAGTATGGTTGACTGTTCTGCTACCCCTCTCCTCCTCTCCCTCTCAGTGAGTTTCAGTATGGTTGACTGTTGTTCTGCTACCCCTCTCCTCCTCTCCCTCTCAGTGAGTTTCAGTATGGTTGACTGTTCTGCTACCCTCTCCTCCTCTCCCTCTCAGTGAGTTTCAGTATGGTTGACTGTTCTGCTACCCCTCTCCTCCTCTCCCTCTCAGTGAGTTTCAGTATGGTTGACTATTCTGCTACCCCTCTCCTCCTCTCCCTCTCAGTGAGTTTCAGTATGGTTGACTGTTCTGCTACCCCTCTCCTCCTCTCCCTCTCAGTGAGTTTCAGTATGGTTGACTGTTGTTCTGCTACCCCTCTCCTCCTCTCCCTCTCAGTGAGTTTCAGTATGGTTGACTATTCTGCTACCCCTCTCCTCCTCTCCCTCTCAGTGAGTTTCAGTATGGTTGACTATTCTGCTACCCCTCTCCTCCTCTCCCTCTCAGTGAGTTTCAGTATGGTTGACTATTCTGCTACCCCTCTCCTCCTCTCCCTCTCAGTGAGTTTCAGTATGGTTGACTATTCTGCTACCCCTCTCCTCCTCTCCCTCTCAGTGAGTTTCAGTATGGTTGACTGTTCTGCTACCCCTCTCCTCCTCTCCCTCTCAGTGAGTTTCAGTATGGTTGACTGTTCTGCTACCCCTCTCCTCCTCTCCCTCTCAGTGAGTTTCAGTATGGTTGACTGTTCTGCTACCCCTCTCCTCCTCTCCCTCTCAGTGAGTTTCAGTATGGTTGACTGTTCTGCTACCCCTCTCCTCCTCTCCCTCTCAGTGAGTTTCAGTATGGTTGACTATTCTGCTACCCCTCTCCTCCTCTCCCTCTCAGTGAGTTTCAGTATGGTTGACTGTTCTGCTACCCCTCTCCTCCTCCCCCTCTCAGTGAGTTTCAGTATGGTTGACTGTTGTTCTGCTACCCCTCTCCTCCTCTCCCTCTCAGTGAGTTTCAGTATGGTTGACTATTCTGCTACCCCTCTCCTCCTCTCCCTCTCAGTGAGTTTCAGTATGGTTGACTGTTGTTCTGCTACCCCTCCCCTCCTCTCCCTCTCAGTGAGTTTCAGTATGGTTGACTGTTCTGCTACCCCTCTCCTCCTCTCCCTCTCAGTGAGTTTCAGTATGGTTGTGAGTTTCAGTATGGTTGTTTCTGCTACCCCTCTCCTCCTCTCCCTCTCAGTGAGTTTCAGTATGGTTGACTGTTCTGCTACCCCTCTCCTCCTCTCCCTCTCAGTGAGTTTCAGTATGGTTGACTGTTCTGCTACCCCTCTCCTCCTCTCCCTCTCAGTGAGTTTCAGTATGGTTGACTATTCTGCTACCCCTCTCCTCCTCTCCCTCTCAGTTTCAGTATGGTTGACTGTTCTGTACCCCTGTGAGTTTCAGTATGGTTGACTGTTCTGCTACCCCTCTCCTCCTCTCCCTCTCAGTGAGTTTCAGTATGGTTGACTGTTCTGCTACCCCTCTCCTCCTCTCCCTCTCAGTGAGTTTCAGTATGGTTGACTATTCTGCTACCCCTCTCCTCCTCTCCCTCTCAGTGAGTTTCAGTATGGTTGACTATTCTGCTACCCCTCTCCTCCTCTCCCTCTCAGTGAGTTTCAGTATGGTTGACTGTTCTGCTACCCCTCTCCTCCTCTCCCTCTCAGTGAGTTTCAGTATGGTTGACTGTTGTTCTGCTACCCTCTCTCCTCCTCTCCCTCTCAGTGAGTTTCAGTATGGTTGACTGTTCTGCTACCCCTCTCCTCCTCTCCCTCTCAGTGAGTTTCAGTATGGTTGACTGTTCTGTTCTCCTCCTCTCCCTCTCAGTGAGTTTCTACCCCTCTCCTCCTCTCCCTCTCAGTGAGTTTCAGTATGGTTGACTGTTCTGCTACCCCTCTCCTCCTCTCCCTCTCAGTGAGTTTCTGCTACCCCTCTCCTCCTCTCCCTCTCAGTGAGTTTCAGTATGGTTGACTGTTGTTCTGCTACCCCTCTCCTCCTCTCCCTCTCAGTGAGTTTCAGTATGGTTGACTGTTCTGCTACCCCTCTCCTCCTCTCCCTCTCAGTGAGTTTCAGTATGGTTGACTGTTCTGCTACCCCTCTCCTCCTCTCCCTCTCAGTGAGTTTCAGTATGGTTGACTGTTCTGCTACCCCTCTCCTCCTCTCCCTCTCAGTGAGTTTCAGTATGGTTGACTGTTCTGCTACCCCTCTCCTCCTCTCCCTCTCAGTGAGTTTCAGTATGGTTGACTGTTCTGCTACCCCTCTCCTCCTCTCCCTCTCAGTGAGTTTCAGTATGGTTGACTGTTCTGCTACCCCTCTCCTCCTCTCCCTCTCAGTGAGTTTCTGTATGGTCCTGACTGTTGGTTGACTATTCTGCTACCCCTCTCCTCCTCTCCTCTCAGTGAGTTTCAGTATGGTTGACTGTTCTGCTACCCCTCTCCTCCTCTCCCTCTCAGCGAGTTTCAGTATGGTTGACTGTTCTGCTACCCCTCTCCTCCTCTCCCTCTCAGTGAGTTTCAGTATGGTTGACTGTTCTGCTACCCCTCTCCTCCTCTCCCTCTCAGTGAGTTTCAGTATGGTTGATGGTTGACTATTCTGCTACCCCTCTCCTCCTCTCCCTCTCAGTGAGTTTCAGTATGGTTGACTGTTCTGCTACCCCTTTCCTCCTCTCCCTCTCAGTGAGTTTCAGTATGGTTGACTATTCTGCTACCCCTCTCCTCCTCTCCCTCTCAGTGAGTTTCAGTATGGTTGACTGTTGTTCTGCTACCCCTCTCCTCCTCTCCCTCGCAGTGAGTTTCAGTATGGTTGACTGTTGTTCTGCTACCCCTCTCCTCCTCTCCCTCTCAGTGAGTTTCAGTATGGTTGACTGTTCTGCTACCCCTCTCCTCCTCTCCCTCTCAGTGAGTTTCAGTATGGTTGACTGTTGTTCTGCTACCCCTCTCCTCCTCTCCCTCTCAGTGAGTTTCAGTATGGTTGACTGTTCTGCTACCCCTCTCCTCCTCTCCCTCTCAGTGAGTTTCAGTATGGTTGACTATTCTGCTACCCCTCTCCTCCTCTCCCTCTCAGTGAGTTTCAGTATGGTTGACTGTTGTTCTGCTACCCCTCTCCTCCTCTCCCTCTCAGTGAGTTTCAGTATGGTTGACTATTCTGCTACCCCTCTCCTCCTCTCCCTCTCAGTGAGTTTCAGTATGGTTGACTATTCTGCTACCCCTCTCCTCATCTCCCTCTCAGTGAGTTTCAGTATGGTTGACTGTTGTTCTGCTACCCCTCCCCTCCTCTCCCTCTCAGTGAGTTTCAGTATGGTTGACTATTCTGCTACCCCTCTCCTCCTCTCCCTCTCAGTGAGTTTCAGTATGGTTGACTGTTGTTCTGCTACCCCTTTCCTCCTCTCCCTCTCAGTGAGTTTCAGTATGGTTGACTATTCTGCTACCCCTCTCCTCCTCTCCCTCTCAGTGAGTTTCAGTATGGTTGACTGTTGTTCTGCTACCCCTCTCCTCCTCCCTCTCAGTGAGTTTCAGTATGGTTGACTGTTCTGCTACCCCTCTCCTCCTCTCCCTCTCAGTGAGTTTCAGTATGGTTGACTGTTCTGCTACCCCTCTCCTCCTCTCCCTCTCAGTGAGTTTCAGTATGGTTGACTGTTCTGCTACCCCTCTCCTCCTCTCCCTCTCAGTGAGTTTCAGTATGGTTGACTGTTGTTCTGCTACCCCTCTCCTCCTCTCCCTCTCAGTGAGTTTCAGTATGGTTGACTGTTCTGCTACCCCTCTCCTCCTCTCCCTCTCAGTGAGTTTCAGTATGGTTGACTGTTGTTCTGCTACCCCTCTAATCCTCTCCCTCTCAGTGAGTTTCAGTATGGTTGACTGTTCTGCTACCCCTCTAATCCTCTCCCTCTCAGTGAGTTTCAGTATGGTTGACTGTTCTGCTACCCCTCTCCTCCTCTCCCTCTCAGTGAGTTTCAGTATGGTTGACTGTTCTGCTACCCCTCTCCTCCTCTCCCTCTCAGTGAGTTTCAGTATGGTTGACTGTTGTTCTGCTACCCCTCTCCTCCTCTCCCTCTCAGTGAGTTTCAGTATGGTTGACTGTTCTGCTACCCCTCTCCTCCTCTCCCTCTCAGTGAGTTTCAGTATGGTTGACTGTTGTTCTGCTACCCCTCTAATCCTCTCCCTCTCAGTGAGTTTCAGTATGGTTGACTGTTCTGCTACCCCTCTAATCCTCTCCCTCTCAGTGAGTTTCAGTATGGTTGACTGTTCTGCTACCCCTCTCCTCCTCTCCCTCTCAGTGAGTTTCAGTATGGTTGACTGTTCTGCTACCCCTCTCCTCCTCTCCCTCTCAGTGAGTTTCAGTATGGTTGACTGTTCTGCTACCCCTCTCCTCCTCTCCCTCTCAGTGAGTTTCAGTATGGTTGACTGTTGTTCTGCTACCCCTCTCCTCCTCTCCCTCTCAGTGAGTTTCAGTATGGTTGACTGTTGTTCTGCTACCCCTCTCCTCCTCTCCCTCTCAGTGAGTTTCAGTATGGTTGACTGTTCTGCTACCCCTCTCCTCCTCTCCCTCTCAGTGAGTTTCAGTTGACTGCACTCGCATCTAAATAAACAACACACTAACTAATTGAATTACAGAGCGTGGCTAATTTGCTGCTACGGTAACAGGCAAGCCTTCCTCACAATGCAGGAGCTGTTATTGTGAACTGAGTTGACCGTAGATCTGAAAACACATTTTACTAGATCAGCCCCCAATGTAGCTCTGTTGACCATAGATCTAAAACAGATTAACCCACAAAGACAGAGGGCCACTATCCCAATGCTAATTGGCTGACTTGTAAAAAGTCCTCTGTCATGTCTCCCTTTGACCTACTACAAATAGAGATGTCAGAATGAACAGTGTTACAGTAAGAGCCCACCGATAACATGGGCTCTGATTTGGTAGTATATGAGGTAACCATGTAACCATGAGAGGCTTGAAGCAGAAGGAGACCTTAGGCAATTCTAAGAACAGTTCGCCCAACGCCAATACTAACCTAAACAATTAGAGGAGTTAAACTCGAAACTGACCCTAAGTCAGTGGTTAGGGATAACATCTACCTACTCCCCAGGGAGAGAGACAGTAAGTAAGAACAGAAGTCAACCCCACAACACAGACAGGAAGCCGCGATGTGTTTAGGCCTAGGTGGGTCTGGCATGTCTACTGGGGCGCATTAGCACTGTGTGTCCGTGCTTCCTACTATAACACTCATCTCCTCACTGCAGAATTTTATATTTGTTTGGAAATCACCTTTATTTAGGTCAGCTAACACAACAGTGCTGCTTGTAGTGTAGTTCTGCTTTCTGGGGGGAGGAAGCTGATGGCCCTCTACCCTCTAGTGGGGAGGAGGGAGATGGCCCTCTACCCTCTAGTGGGGAGGAGGGACGGTGCACTGAAATGGGCACTGTGGTTTCTCTCTGCAGTAGTAGTAGCTTTAGTAATTGATATGGGTTCATTCATTTAATTTTTTTTACTGGTATGGGTTCTAGATATTTTACCTGTGTGTTTGTGAGGGCCGGTAGCTTGGTTATGGAGGTGTGTACGGGAGGGATGCATGTTCTGTCTCTGTGTTGCATTTCATATTGTTAGTGAAAAGCTTTTACTCTGCATATCTTTGAATGTCGCAGTACTATTTCACGGTGTGTGTGTGTGTGTGTGTGTGTGTGTGTGTGTGTGTGTGTGTATGTGTGTGTGTATCACTCTCTTTCAATGGCCTCTCTCATAATCTCTCTAATCTCTATTGCTCTCTTTATCCCTTCCTTGCTTCCTTCCTTCCTTCCTTCATGCCTTCTTCCTTTATTCCATCCATCCTTCCATCCATCCTTCATTCCTTCCTTACTTCTTCCTCCCTCCTTATCTCTCTCATTCTCCCCTTCTCAGTATGTCACCTTCCCTTTCTCATTCTCAATGACTCCTTATCCCTCCCTCCCCTCCTCTCTGTCTCCCTCTCTACGTGTGAGTGTAGTGTGGGCAGCCTGCCAGCTGGCATGTGTGTTTTTTGAATGAATACCTGATGAAGTTGGCGTGGGAGGAGCCGTGTCTGTGTGTGCGTGCTCTGCTCTCTTCTACGGAGCACACCCCTCTCCACCAGGACTCTGTTTGGGATTTTACGCTTCGTTCCGGGTGGAGGGAGAGAGAGAAAGAAAGCTAGAAAGAGAGTGTGAGAGAGAGAGGCACCCTCTAGGGCTTTTTGTAAGAGAAGGACAGTGTGAGCTAAGAAGAGAGAGGGAGAGTGAGAGGCAGAGAGAGTGAGAGAGAGTGACAGTGAGAGGCAGGCTGGTAGTATGCAGCAGGAGAAGGCTACTCCAGAAGGCTACTCCAGACACACTGGTAAGCCACTTCAGACACTTTGTCCTCACACTGAGCGTCTGTCTGTCTATCTGTCCTGTGTATGCTGTCTGCTGTTTCTTTGTACTGTACTGTACTGTACTGTATTATACTGTACTGAAGTGTCTTGTCTGTCTGAGGTTCCTCTCACAAGGTGTTTCCTCTGTCTTCTGTTCTCTCTCTCCTGTCCTACACCTCTCTCTCTCTCTCTCTCTCTCTCTCTCTCTCTCTCTTTCAATCTCTCTCTCTGTCTGTCTGTCTGTCTGTTTGTCTGTCTCTCTCTCTTTATTTCTCTCTCTCTATCTCTCTCTCTCTCTCTCTCTCTCTCTCTCTCTCTCTCTACTCTACATGGTGTGTAAGTGAGCAGGGGAAGAAGAGAGGGCATGCCTGCCTGCCCTCACCTTAAAGAGACACACACTGACAGAGAGAGAGAGGAAAGGAGAAAGAAAGAGGGCGAGATAGACTAAGGTGGAGGAAGGAGGGAAGGGAGAAGGGGGAGAGAGCGAGGGAGAAAGAGGTGAAGGGAGAGAGAGAATTGAATTGAGAGAGCGAGAGAGAGAGAGAGAGAGGTACTCCTGGTGCAGAGTTGTACTACGCACCACAAGAGCTAGAGAACTCAAACTATATTTAGCTCTGAGATAATGTATCACGCTGTAGTTATCCCTGTGAGGACTGGACAGGGGAGAGTACTCACACACACACTATATGTACTGTATTACACACTCACACACAAGCAGTCAGTTTGTACAGACACACCAACATCTCTATGACAGTTGAGAACACAGTTTGCATGTTATTTATGTTTGTTCCAACATGTTTACATTTACATTTACATTTAAGTCATTTAGCAGACGCTCTTATCCAGAGCGACTTACAAATTGGTGAATTCACCTTCTGACATCCATGTTCTTGTTGACAATATACTAGGCTAGTCTAAGCTACTGCTGCTGGCCTAAAGACCTTTCACTCCATATTGACATGAATACATTAGTGAAAGATAACATATTCTCCAAAACATGCATATTTAATGACAACAGATATACTGGGTGGTATCACCTATTTATTATACAGTGCCTTCAGAAAGTGTTCACACATCTTGACTTTTCCAATAGAGCTGTTTTGTAATTGGCCTACATACAATAACCCACAATGTCAAAGTGGAAGTATGTTTTTCAAAATGTTTACAAATTAATCAAAAATTAAAAGCTAAAATGTCTTGAGTCAAGTATTCAACCCCTTTTTTATAGCAAGACTAAATCATTTCAGGATTAAACGTTTGATTAACAATTCACATAAGAAGTTGCATTGACTCACTCTGTGTGTAATAATAGTGTTTAACATGATTTGTTAATGTCTACCTCATCTCTGTACCCCACACATACAATTATCTGTAAGGTCCCTCAGTCGAGCAGTGCATTTCAAACCCAGATTCAACCACAAAGACCAGGAGGTTTTCCAATTCCTCTCAAAGATGGTCACCTATTTGTAGATGGATCATTTAAAAAAAAAGTAGATATTGAATATTCCTTTGAGCATGATGAAGTTAATTACACTTTGGATGGTGTATCAATATACCCAGTCACTACCAAGATACAGGCCTCCTTCCTAACTCACTTACCGGAGAGGAAGGAAACCAATGAGGCCCATGGGGACTTGAAAACAGTTACACAGTTTAATGGCATTGGAATTACTCCACAATAAATTCAAAAATGTTAACTTTTTGTCCGGATGAATGTGGTTTTGGCGGATGCCAGGAGAACACTACCTGCCCGAATGCATAGTGCCAACTGTGAAGTTTGGTGTGGGAGGAATAATGATCTGGGGCTGTTTCATGGTTTGGTCTTGGCCCCTTAGTTCCATTGAAGGGAAATCTTCATACAATGACTTCCAACTTTGGGGATGTTCCTTTCCTGTCTCAGCATGACAATGCCCCCATGCACAAAGTGAGGTCCATGTAGAAAAGGTTTGTCGAGATCAGTGTAGAAGAACTTGACTGGCCTGCACACAGCCCTGACCTCAACCCAATCAAACACCTTTGGTTATGAATTGGAACGCAGACTGCGAGCCAGGCCTAATCCCCCAACATTAGTGCCCGACCTCATTAATGCTCTTGTGGCTGAATTGAAGAAAGTCTCTGCAGCAATGTACCAACATCTAGTGGAAAGCCTTCCCAGAAGAGTGGAGGCTGTTATAGCAGCAAAGCGTGGACCAAATCCATATTAATGCTCATGATTTTGGAATGAGATGTTTGACGAGCAGGTGTCCACATGTAGTGTAGCTGTGTGTGTGTGTGTGTGTGTGTGTGTGTGTGTGTGTGTGTGTGTGTGTGTGTGTGTGTGTGTGTGTGTGTGTGTGTGTGTGTGTGTGTGTGTGTGTGTGTGTGTGTGTGAGTGAGTGAGTGAGTGAGTGAGTGAGTGAGTGAGTGAGTGAGTGAGTGAGTGAGTGAGTGAGTGAGTGAGTGAGTGAGTGAGTGAGTGAGTGAGTGTGTGTGTGTGTGTGGTTCATGCAGTCTGATGGAGGGCAGGACAGGCAGGCAGCTTGGGTTACAGATCATCTGATACACACAGCTCTCACTGTTCAAACCCATGCAGCACTCAGCTAGGTTCAGATGACACAGCTTTCAGGCTTTTGTGGTAGTGTGTGTGTGGGGGGTGGGCGGGGGGGGGGGGAGTATGTGTATGTGTGTGTATGATTGCATCTCTCAGAGTGATTACTCTCTGTAGAGCGTGTAGCTCTTCTGTGTATGTGAACGTAACCTTTTCTGTGTGTGTGCACGTGTGTGTGTGTGTGTGTGTGTGTGCGCACGCGCGTGGGTGTATGTGTATTATGTGTGTGTGTGTTTATGTTGAATGGGTATCTGTCAGTGAACCATTACTCTCTTTTTCTCTAATGTAGGTCAGTAGCGGCTGCTCGCTCTCTCTCTCTCTTTTTCCCTGTCTCTCTTTCCCTTTCTCTCCCTCTCGTTCTCTCTCCATATCTCCCTCTCTCCCTCCCCCCTTCTCGCTCTCTTGCTTTCACTCACTCTCCCTCCATCCATCTCTCTCTCTCCAGGGGAGTTATAGCACAGTGGTTCAGCTCTCTCTTTAATCCTGCATGATAAAGCAGGAGAGGAGGGATAGAAAGATAGAGGAGGGCCCAAGCGTGAAAGATTAGGGGCTGGCTTTCCCCGGGATACCGCTGGGATGGAGAGACACACTGCACTAATCTGTGTGTGTACATGCATGTGTGTGTGTGTGTGTGTGTGTGTGTGTGTGTGTGTGTGTGTGTGTGTGTGTGTGTGTGTGTGTGTGTGCGCGCGCTCTTGACCCTAGTTCAACTGTGTTTTGGGTATCTGCATCTGTCATGTGTGGGGCTTGTTGTTTCTCTTGTGTGTGTGTGTGTATGTGTTTGTGTGTGTGATTGTGTTTTTGTATTAATCCAGTAAGGATATTCTATATGATCTCTCTCCATCTCCTTGCCACCCTGCATTGTAACTGTCTTGACTGAAGCAACCATGAACTATCACAAATGGGATCATGACAAGAGAAAGCAGAAAGCTTTGAGACGTAGCTAGAATTGGTGCCTGATGAGAGGTTGGATTGAGGTGAATAGACTTAGGTCTCAGACTGAATGAACAGATAAAGGTTTTATTTAAGATGGAGAAGCTAGCGTCTTGATGAGAATTCTCTCCTCTACCTATTCTACCTGATATAATAAACATGGAGTCAGCTCGGACACCGTAATACCAATATAATTACAAGTTATAATTAGACGTTATTGTGTCCTTAACTCAAGAAAATAACATTTTGTATCTCAAAACAATTATGATAATTGGCTACTAAACATTAACTTTTGCACCCGGATGATAAGTGTACAGCAAAGAAAACAGACGAAAAGGATGGAAAGAAAGAGTGAGAGAGAGAGAGAGAGAGAGACAGGGTCGCACAGAGCCAGGGTCGCACAGAGCCAGGGTCGCACAGAGCCATGATCGCACAGAGCCATGATCGCACAGAGCCAGGGTCGCACAGAGCCATGATCGCACAGAGCCATGATCGCACAGAGCCAGGGTCGCACAGAGCCAGGGTCGCACAGAGCCAGGGTCGCACAGAGCCAGGGTCGCACAGAGCCAGGGCCGTACACCGCCATGGTCGCACAGAGCCAGGGTCGCACAGAGCCAGGGTCGCACAGAGCCAGGGTCGCACAGAGCCAGGGTCGCACAGAGCCAGGGCCGTACACCGCCAGGGTCGCACAGAGCCAGGGTCGCACAGAGCCAGGGTCGCACAGAGCCAGGGTCGCACAGAGCCAGGGTTGCACAGAGCCAGGGCCATACACCGCCATGGTCGCACAGAGCCAGGGTCGCACAGAGCCAGGGTCGCACAGAGCCAGGGTCGCACAGAGCCAGGGTCGCACAGAGCCAGGGTCGCACAGAGCCAGGGTTGCACAGAGCCATGATCGCACAGAGCCAGGGTCGCACAGAGACAGGGTCGCACAGAGCCAGGGTCGCACAGAGCCAGGGTCGCACAGAGACAGGGTCGCACAGAGCCAGGGTCGCACAGAGCCAGGGTCGCACAGAGCCAGGGTCGCACAGAGACAGGGTCGCACAGAGCCAGGGTCGCACAGAGCCAGGGCCGTACACCGCCATGGTCGCACAGAGCCAGGGTCGCACAGAGCCAGGGTCGCACAGAGCCAGGGTCGCACAGAGCCAGGGCCGTACACCGCCATGGTCGCACAGAGCCAGGGTCGCACAGAGCCAGGGTCGCACAGAGCCAGGGTCGCACAGAGCCAGGGTCGCACAGAGCCAGGGCCGTACACCGCCAGGGTCGCACAGAGCCAGGGTCGCACAGAGCCAGGGTCGCACAGAGCCAGGGTCGCACAGAGCCAGGGTCGCACAGAGCCAGGGTCGCACAGAGCCAGGGTCGCACAGAGCCACACAGAGCTAAGGTCGCACAGAGCCACACAGAGCCAGGGTCGCACAGAGCCAGGGTCGCACATAGCCAGGGTCGCACAGAGCCAGGGTCGCACAGAGCCAGGGTCTCACAGAGTCAGGGTCGCACAGAGCCAGGGTCGCACAGAGCCAGGGTCGCACAGAGCCAAGGTCGCACATAGCCAGGGTCGCACAGAGCCAGGATCGCACAGAGCCAGGGTCTCACAGAGCCAGCGTTGCACAGGGACAGGGTTTGCCAGAGCCAGAGCAGCACAGAGCCAGCGTCGCACAGAGCCAGGGTCGCACAGAGCCAGGGTCGCACAGAGCCACACAGAGCTAAGGTCGCACAGAGCCAGGGTCGCACAGGGACAGGGTTTGCCAGAGCCAGAGCAGCACAGAGCCAGGGTCGCACAGAGCCAGTTTCTCACAGAGCCAGCGTCGCACAGGGACAGGGTTTGCCAGAGCCAGAGCAGCACAGAGCCAGGGTCGCACAGAGCCAGGGTCGCACAGAGCCACACAGAGCTAAAGTCGCACAGAGCCAGGGTCGCACAGAGCCACACAGAGCTAAGGTCACACAGAGTCAGGGTCGCACAGAGCCAGAGCCGCACAGAGTCAGGGTCGCACAGAGTCAGGGTCGCACAGAGCCAGAGCCGCACAGAGTCAGGGTCGCACAGAGTCAGGGTCGCAAAGAGCCAGAGTCGCACTGTGTCAGGGTCGCACAGAGTCAGGGTTTCACAAAGCCAGGGTTTCACAGAGCCAGTGTCGCACAGAGTCAGGGTCGCACAGAGCCACACAGAGCCAGGGTCGCACAGAGCCATACAGAGCCACACAGAGCCAGGGTCGCACAGAGCCAGGGTCGCACAGAGCCAGAGCCGCACAGAGTCAGGGTCGCACAGAGTCAGGGTCGCACAGAGCCAGGGTCGCACAGAGCCTGGTTCGCACAGAGCCAGGTCGCAGAGAGCCAGAGTCGCACCGTGTCAGGGTCGCACAGAGTCAGGGTCGCACAGAGTCAGGGTCGCACAGAGCCAGAGTCGCAGAGAGCCAGGTTCACACAGAGCCAGGGTCTCACAGAGTCAGGGTCGCACAGAGTCAGGGTCGCACAGAGCCAGGGTCACACAGAGCCAGGGTCGCACAGAGCCAGGTTCGCACAGAGCCAGGTCGCAGAGAGCCAGGTTCACACAGAGCCAGGGTCTCACAGAGTCAGGGTCGCACAGAGTCAGGGTCGCACAGAGCCAGGGTCTCACAGAGCCAGCGTCGCACAGGGCCAGGGTCGCACAGAGCCAGGGTCGCACAGAGCCAGGGTCGCACAGAGCCAGGGTCGCACAGAGCCAGGGTCGCACAGAGCCACACAGAGCCAGGGTCGCACAGAGCCAGGGTCGCACAGAGGCAGGGTCGCACAGAGTCAGGGTCGCACAGAGCCAGGGTCGCACAGAGCCAGGGTCGCACAGAGCCAGGGTCGCACAGAGCCAGGGTCGCAGAGAGCCAGGTTCGCACAGAGCCAGAGCCTCACAGAGCCAGGATCGCACAGAGCCAAGGTCGGACAGAGCCAGGGTCGCACAGAGCCAGGGTCGCAGAGAGCCAGGTTCGCACAGAGCCAGAGCCTCACAGAGTCAGGGTCGCACAGAGTCAGGGTCGCACAGAGTCAGGGTCGCACAGAGCCAGGATCGCACAGAGCCAGGGTCTCACAGAGCCAGCGTTGCACAGGGACAGGGTTTGCCAGAGCCAGAGCAGCACAGAGCCAGCATCGCACAGAGCCAGGGTCGCACAGAGCCAGGGTCGCACAGAGCCACACAGAGCTAAGGTCGCACAGAGCCACACAGAGCCAGGGTCGCACAGAGCCACACAGAGCCAGGGTCACACAGAGCCACACAGAGCCAGGGTCGCACAGAGCCAGAGCCGCACAGAGTCAGGGTCGCACAGAGTCAGGGTCGCACAGAGTCAGGGTCGCACAGAGCCAGGGTCGCACAGAGCCAGGTTCGCACAGAGCCAGGTCGCAGAGAGCCAGAGTCGCACCGTGTCAGGGTCGCACAGAGTCAGGGTCGCACAGAGTCAGGGTCACACAGAGCCAGAGTCGCACCGTGTCAGGGTCGCACAGAGTCAGGGTCGCACAGAGCCAGAGTCGCACCGTGTCAGGGTCGCACAGAGTCAGGGTCGCACAGAGCCAGAGTCGCACCGTGTCAGGGTCGCACAGAGTCAGGGTCGCACAGAGCCAGAGCCGCACAGAGTCAGGGTCGCACAGAGCCAGGGTTTCACAAAGCCAGGGTTTCACAGAGCCAGAGTCGCACAGAGTCAGGGTCGCACAGAGCCACACAGAGCCAGGGTCGCACAGAGCCATACAGAGCCACACAGAGCCAGGGTCGCACAGAGCCAGGGTCGCACAGAGCCAGAGCCGCACAGAGTCAGGGTCGCACAGAGTCAGGGTCGCACAGAGCCAGGGTCGCACAGAGCCAGGTTCGCACAGAGCCAGGTCGCAGAGAGCCAGGTTCACACAGAGCCAGGGTCTCACAGAGTCAGGGTCGCACAGAGTCAGGGTCGCACAGAGCCAGGGTCACACAGAGCCAGGGTCGCACAGAGCCAGGTTCGCACAGAGCCAGGTCGCAGAGAGCCAGGTTCACACAGAGCCAGGGTCTCACAGAGTCAGGGTCGCACAGAGTCAGGGTCGCACAGAGCCAGGGTCGCACAGAGCCAGGGTCGCACAGAGTCAGGGTCGCACAGAGCCAGGGTCGCACAGAGCCACACAGAGCCAGGGTCGCACAGAGCCAGGGTCGCACAGAGCCAGGGTCGCACAGAGCCAAGGTCGCACAGAGCCAGGGTCGCACAGAGCCAGGGTCGCACAGAGCCAAGGTCGCACAGAGCCAGGGTCGCACAGAGCCAGAGCCTCACAGAGCCAGGGTCGCACAGAGCCAAGGTCGCACAGAGCCAGGGTCGCACAGAGCCAGGGTCGCAGAGAGCCAGGTTCGCACAGAGCCAGAGCCTCACAGAGTCAGGGTCGCACAGAGTCAGGGTCGCACAGAGTCAGGGTCGCACAGAGCCAGGATCGCACAGAGCCAGGGTCTCACAGAGCCAGCGTTGCACAGGGACAGGGTTTGCCAGAGCCAGAGCAGCACAGAGCCAGCATCGCACAGAGCCAGGGTCGCACAGAGCCAGGGTCTCACAGAGCCACACAGAGCTAAGGTCGCACAGAGCCACACAGAGCCAGGGTCGCACAGAGCCACACAGAGCCAGGGTCACACAGAGCCACACAGAGCCAGGGTCGCACAGAGCCACACAGAGCCAGGGTCACACCGAGCCAGGGTCACACAGAGCCAGTGTCTCACAGAGTCAGGGTCGCACCGAGCCAGGGTCACACAGAGTCAGGGTCGCACCGAGCCAGGGTCACACAGCTAAATTTCGGGGATTTTTTGTTTTTTACCGATGTTGGTTCAATTTGTCACCAAAGCCCCTTATCCACCACTGCGACCTGTATGTTCTAGTCGGCTGGCCCTCGCCAGACCCACAGGCACGATGGCAACACCCACCCGTAGCACGCGCTCCAGCAGGTATATCTCACTGGTCATCCCCAAAGCCAACACCTCCTTTCGTCACCTTTCCTTTCAGTTCTCTGCTGCCAATGACTGGAACGAATTGCAAAAATCTCTGAAGCTGGAGACTTATATTTCCCTCACTAACTTTAAACATCAGCTATCTGTGCAGCTAACCGATCGCTGCAACTGTACATAGCCCATCTGCCCACCCAATCTACCTACCTCATCCCCATATTGTTTTTATTTACTTTTCTGCTCTTTTGCACACCACTATTTCTACTTGCACATCACCATCTGCTCATCTGTCACTCCAGTGTTAATTGCTAAATTGTAATTACTTCGCTACTATGGCCTATTTATTGCCTACCTCCTCACGCCATTTGCACACACTGTATAAACAGTGGGGCAAAAAAGTATTTAGTCAGCCACCAATTGTGCAAGTTCTCCCACTTCTCCCACTAATTTTCATCATAGGTACACTTCAACTATGACAGACAAAATGAGAAAAAAAAACATCACATTGTAGGATTTTTAATGAATTTATTTGCAAATTATGGTGGAAAATAAGTTTTAAAAAATACAAGTTGATCTGGACATTTCTGACAAGTTATAAATAGCTCTCTAAGGTATTCAATGACTAACATGATGAGGAACTGATGATGCACTGCCCAATTTCTAAATTGCAATTTGTGCATTCTACTATTACAACTTACAAGAGTAGGTTTAAAGCTGGACTGAATTCCTTTAAAAAAATCAGTTTGGGAACAACTGGTTTAACGCAGAAAATGTGGTAATTAAATACAATGACCATACTCTATTGCGCGGCTACTTGTCCGGTATATGTGGAGCAGTCACGGAGAAGGAGAGAAGAGAGAGAAATGAGCGATGGAGAGGTATAGAGAGCAGTTGCTTCACAATTTATCTCTACCCGAAAATACATGGTCTCAGTGATTGATAGATGGTATTCAGCAGTTATAAAAGTATGCCTTATTTACATTGAAGAACTACTAAAATAGTGATTTTATCAGGCAGCATGAGTAGCAGAGATGATGACTTGGAATGAAATATTAAAGTCAACAAATAAAACAAATGTAATATACACTAGAGGTCGACTGATTTTTCAACGCCGATACCGATTATTGGAGGACCAAAAAAGTCAAATACCGATAAATCGGTCGATTTTTTTTATTTATTTGTAATAATGACAATTACAACAATACTGAATGAACACTTATTTTAACTCAATATAATACATCAATAAAATCAATTTAGCCTCAAATAAATAATGAAACATGTTCAATTTGGTTTAAATAATGCAAAAACAAAGTGTTGGATAAGAAAGTAAAAGTGCAAAATGTGCCATGTAAGAAAGCTAACGTTTAAGTTCCTTGCTCAAACCATGAGAGGTGGTTCCTTTTAACATGAGTCTTCAATATTCCCAGTTAAGACGTTTTAGGTTGTAGTTGTTATAGGAATTATAGGACTATTTCTCTCTATACGATTTGTATTTCATATACCTTTGACTATTGGATGTTCTTATAGGCACTTTAGTATTGCCAGTGTAACAGTATAGCTTCTGTCCCTCTCCTTGCTCTTACCTGGGCTCGAACTAGGAACACATCGACAACAGCCTCCCTCAAAGCAGCGTTACCCATCGCTCCACAAAAGCCATCTACTCCAAGTCTCAGAGCGAGTGACGTTTGAAACCTATTAGCGCGCACCCCGCTAACTAGCTAGCCATTTCACATCGGTTACACCAGCCTAATCTCGGGAGGTGATAGGTCATAAACAGCAGATTGCTTGAAGCATTGCGAAGAGCTGCTGGCAAAATGCACGAAAATGCTGTTTGAATGAATGCTTACGAGCCTGCTGGTGCCTACCATCGCTCAGTCAGACTGCTCTATTAAATCATAGACTTAGTTATAACATAATAACACACAGAAATACGAACCGTAGGTCATTAATATGGTCAAATCCGTAAACTATCATCTCGAAAACAAAACGTTTATTCTTTCAGTGAAATATGGAACCGTTTTGTATTTTAGCGAACGGGTGACATCCCTAAGTCTAAATATTCTTGTTACATTTCACAACCTTCAATGTTATGTCATAATTACGTAAAAGTTTGGCAAATTAGTTCGCAACGAACCAGGCAGCCCAAACTGTTGCATATACCCTGACTCTGCGTGCAATGAACGCAAGAGAAGTGACACAATTTCACCTGGTTAATTGTATTTTTTATTTTACCTTTATATAACTTGGCAAGTCAGTTAAGAACAAATTCTTATTTTCAATGACGGCCTAGGAACAGTGGTTTAACTGCCTTGTTCAGAGGCAGAACGAAAGATTTGTACCTTGTCAGCTCTGGGATTTGAACTTGCAACCTTTCCGTTACTAGCCCAACACTCCAACCACTAGGTTACTCTGCCGCTAACCTGGTTATATATAATATTGCCTGCTAACCTGGATTTCTTTTACCTAAATATGCAGGTTTAAAAATATGTACTTCTGTGTATTGATTTTAAGAAAGGCATTGATGTTTATGGTTAGGTACACGTTGGAGCAAAGACAGTCCTTTTTTGCGAATGCGCACCGCAGCGATTATATACAACGCAGGACACGCTAGATAAACTAGTAATATCATCAACCATGTGTAGTTAACTAGTGACTATGATTGATTGTTTTTTATAAGATAAGTTTCATGCTAGCTAGCAACTTACCTTGGCTTCTACTGCATTCGCGTAACAGGCAGTCTCCTCGTAGAGTGCAATGAGAGGCAGGTGGTTAGAGCGTTGGACTAGTTAACTGTAAGGTTGCAAGATTGAATCCCTGAGCTGACAAGGTACAAATCTGTCGTTCTGCCCCTGAACAAGGCAGTTAACCCACCGTTCCTAGGCCATCATTGAAAATAAGAATGTGTTAACTGACTTGCCTCGTTAAATAAAGGTGTAAAAAAAATATATATATATTTTTAAATCTGCTAAATCGGCGTCCAAAAATACAGATTTCTGATTGTTATGAAAAGTTGAAATCGGCCCTAATTAAACGGCCATTCTGATTAATCGGTGGACCTCTAATATACACATCAACTTGAATATGTTATTAAAGTAAAGTAATGTGACTAAATGATGGGTAATAAGTGATAAGCAGTAATGGGCATCACTACCACCATGGGAATTGTATTCATTGTTTATTCTGTGTTATTACAGCATTCAACCCACATAATGCATAGTGCATTTAATGAAAAAAATTATAATTCGAAACGGAAATTGAAAACTTTGATTATTTTTTTATAATCGAACCGAAAACCGAACTGACTTCAAAAAGCTCTAATCACTCAGCACTATGCATCGCAGAAGAAGAAAATGCGTGTGCGCACTCCATTTGACGTCCCCTGCTGCTGTAGCACTGTGAAAACTTATAGATTATGGGCTCCTGTTTGAAACGCGAAAAAAAACCATACACGCACACACCTACACACACACACACACACACACACACACACACACACACACACACACAAACATACACAGGGGGGTTGCAATCAATATAGGGGAATATCCAACCAGCCATGACAGGATAAAACATGGGTTCTTTGTCCGTGTCGTTTGCTGCCAGTTGTCTTTACCAGTGGGTGGATAGGCGATAAAGCTATAGAACACACACACACACACTAAAGCTTTAGTGCCTGTTCGGCTGTTGATATGGTTTAGCTGGCTGCAGTGTCTGCCTTCAAACAAGGTTGTGTACGTAAGCAATAAATAAAAGCTTAATGGCTGCACACACACACACACACACACACACAAACGCTGCCTATTTAGGTTTGGACTGAGTTAACAGTTAGCTGTGTTGATATGCTCAGCCTGTGTCTTAGTAGTGCATAACCTGTCTCTTGTCAATGTTCATATCATTTTAGAATGTGTTTGCAGAGAGAAGTTGAATATGTGTCAGAAATCCAGAGGTAGTTGGGTTTCTGTGCAAGCATGTGTTAGCAAGGGCAGAGAAAGAGTGTGTGTGTGTGTGTATGGCTCGTTTTGCATTTCAAACAGGGGCCCGTGATCTATGAGGTGTCGCAGTGCCACAGCACCAGGGGACGGAAGGCAGAGTGCATACCTTCCAAACACACAGACACACATTCGCAGCTTTGGTGGATGCTGCATGTGTGTGCACACACTCACCCACACACATATTTTGTGTGGAGCTGCCTGTACATTATTAATGAGCTTCACACGGAGTGTTCCCTCTCCCTCAGCGGGAGGTCCTCTCACTGACGCAGCACTCACAGCGCCCACAGATTGCAAAAATCGATGCCCACACACACGCGTCACACACACGCGTCTCACCTAGGATGGGCATTGGCGTGCCATTTAACCCCAATAATCTCTTCTCTAGTTGTAATGTGTGAAGGAGTTGTGTGGTTAGTATCATTTTCCAGTGTGGTTAGTATTCTCCTCCAGTGTCGCTAGTATTCTCTTCAAGTGTGGTTAGTATTCTCTTCCAGTGTGGTTAGTATTCTCTTCCAGTGTGGTCAGTATTCTCTTCCAGTGTGGTTATTGGGGTTAGTATTCTCTTCCAGTGTGGTTAGTATTCTCTTCCAGTGTGGTCAGTATTCTCTTCCAGTGTGGTTATTGGGGTTAGTATTCTCTTCCAGTGGGGTCAGTATTCTCTTCCAGTGGTTGTTGGGGTTAGTATTCTCTTCCAGTGTGGTCAGTATTCTCTTCCAGTGTGGTTATTGGGGTCAGTATTCTCTTCCAGTGTGGTTATTGGGGTTAGTATTCTCTTCCAGTGGGGTCAGTGTTCTCTTCCAGGGGTTATTGGGGTTAGTATTCTCTTCCAGTGGTTATTGGGGTTAGTATTCTCTTCCAGTGTAGTCAGTATTCTCTTCCAGTGTAGTTATTGGGGTTAGTATTCTCTTCCAGTGGGGTCAGTATTCTCATCCAGTGCTTATTGGGGTTAGTATTCTCTTCCAGTGTGGTCAGTATTCTCTTCCAGTGTGGTTAGTATTCTCTTCCAGTGTGGTTTTTGGGGTTAGTATTCTCTTCCAGTGTGGTTCGTATTATCTTCCAGTGTGGTCAGTATTCTCTTTCAGTGTGGTTATTGGGGTTAGTACTCTCTTCAAGTGTGGTCAGTATTCTCTTCCAGTGTGGTTAGTATTCTCTTCCAGTGTGGTCAGTATTCTCTTCCAGTGTGGTTAGTATTCTCTTCCAGTGTGGTTTTTGGGGTTAGTATTCTCTTCCAGTGTGGTCAGTATTCTCTTCCAGTGTGGTTCGTATTATCTTCCAGTGTGGTCAGTATTCTCTTCCAGTGTGGTCAGTATTCTCTTCCAGTGTGGTTAGTATTCTCTTCCAGTGTGGTTTTTGGGGTTAGTATTCTCTTCCAGTGTGGTTCGTATTATCTTCCAGTGTGGTGAGTATTATCTTCCAGTGTGGTCAGTATTCTCTTCCAGTGTGGTTCGTATTATCTTCCAGTGTGGTCAGTATTCTCTTCCAGTGTGGTTAGTATTCTCTTCCAGTGTGGTTAGTATTCTCTTCCAGTGTGGTCAGTATTCTCTTCCAGTGTGGTTAGTATTCTCTTCCAGTGTGGTTAGTATTCTCTTCCAGTGTGGTTAGTATTCTCTTCCAGTGTGGTTATTGGGGTTAGTATTCTCTTCCAGTGTGGTCAGTATTCTCTTCCAGTGTGGTTAGTATTCTCTTCCAGTGTGGTTAGTATTCTCTTCCAGTGTGGTCAGTATTCTCTTCCAGTGTGGTTCGTATTATCTTCCAGTGTGGTCAGTATTCTCTTCCAGTGTGGTCAGTATTCTCTTCCAGTGTGGTTAGTATTCTCTTCCAGTGTGGTTTTTGGGGTTAGTATTCTCTTCCAGTGTGGTTCGTATTATCTTCCAGTGTGGTCAGTATTCTCTTCCAGTGTGGTCAGTATTCTCTTCCAGTGTGGTTCGTATTATCTTCCAGTGTGGTCAGTATTCTCTTCCAGTGTGGTTAGTATTCTCTTCCAGTGTGGTTTTTGGGGTTAGTATTCTCTTCCAGTGTGGTTCGTGTTATCTTCCAGTGTGGTCAGTATTCTCTTCCAGTGTGGTTAGTATTCTCTTCCAGTGTGGTTAGTATTCTCTTCCAGTGGGGTTAGTATGCTCTTCCAGTGTGGTTAGTATTCTCTTCCAGTGTGGTTAGTATTCTCTTCCAGTGTGGTCAGTATTCTCTTCCAGTGTGGTCAGTATTCTCTTCCAGTGTGGTTAGTATTCTCTTCCAGTGTGGTCAGTATTCTCTTCCAATGTGGTTCGTATTATCTTCCAGTGTGGTTAGTATTCTCTTCCAGTGTGGTTAGTATTCTCTTCCAGTGTGGTTAGTATTCTCTTCCAGTGTGGTTATTGGGGTTAGTATTCTCTTCCAGTGTGGTCAGTATTCTCTTCCAGTGTGGTCAGTATTCTCTTCCAGTGTGGTTAGTATTCTCTTCCAGTGTGGTTAGTATTCTCTTCCAGTGTGGTTATTGGGGTCAGTATTCTCTTCCAGTGTGGTTGATCATCTTGGCCATGTTCTGTTATAATCTCCACCCGGCACAGCCAGAAGAGGACTGGCCACCCCACATAGCCTGATTCCTCTCTAGGTTTCTTCCAAGGTTCTGGCCTTTCTATGGAGTTTTTCCTAGCCACCGTGCTTCTACACCTGCATTGCTTGCTGTTTGGGGTTTTAGGCTGGGTTTCTGTACAGCACTTTGAGATATCAGCTGATGTACGAAGGGCTATATAAATAAATTTGATTTGATTTGAAATTTGATTTAGTATTCTCTTCCAGTGTGGTTAGTGTTCTCTTCCAGTGTGGTTAGTATTCTCTTCCTGTGTGGTTAGTATTCTCTTCCAGTGTGGTTAGTATTCTCTTCCAGTGTGGTTAGTATTCTCTTCCATTGTGGTTAGTATTCTCTTCCAGTGTGGTTAGTATTCTCTTCCAGTGTGGTTAGTATTCTCTTCCAGTGTGGTTATTGGGGTTAGTATTCTCTTCCAGTGTGGTCAGTATTCTCTTCCAGTGTGGTTAGTATTCTCTTCCAGTGTGGTTAGTATTCTCTTCCAGTGGGGTCAGTATTCTCATCCAGTGCTTATTGGGGTTAGTATTCTCTTCCAGTGTGGTCAGTATTCTCTTCCAGTGTGGTTATTGGGGTTAGTATTCTCTTCCAGTGGGGTCAGTATTCTCTTTCAGTGGTTATAGGGGTTAGTATTCTCTTCCAGTGTGGTTAGTATTCTCTTCCAGTGTGGTTAGTATTCTCTTCCAGTGTGGTTTTTGGGGTTAGTATTCTCTTCCAGTGTGGTTCGTATTATCTTCCAGTGTGGTCAGTATTCTCTTTCAGTGTGGTTATTGGGGTTAGTATTCTCTTCAAGTGTGGTCAGTATTCTCTTCCAGTGTGGTTCGTATTATCTTCCAGTGTGGTCAGTATTCTCTTCCAGTGTGGTTAGTATTCTCTTCCAGTGTGGTTTTTGGGGTTAGTATTCTCTTCCAGTGTGGTCAGTATTCTCTTCCAGTGTGGTTCGTATTATCTTCCAGTGTGGTCAGTATTCTCTTCCAGTGTGGTCAGTATTCTCTTCCAGTGTGGTTCGTATTATCTTCCAGTGTGGTCAGTATTCTCTTCCAGTGTGGTTAGTATTCTCTTCCAGTGTGGTTTTTGGGGTTAGTATTCTCTTCCAGTGTGGTTCGTGTTATCTTCCAGTGTGGTCAGTATTCTCTTCCAGTGTGGTTAGTATTCTCTTCCAGTGTGGTTAGTATTCTCTTCCAGTGGGGTTAGTATGCTCTTCCAGTGTGTTTAGTATTCTCTTCCAGTGTGGTTAGTATTCTCTTCCAGTGTGGTCAGTATTCTCTTCCAGTGTGGTCAGTATTCTCTTCCAGTGTGGTTAGTATTCTCTTCCAGTGTGGTCAGTATTCTCTTCCAATGTGGTTCGTATTATCTTCCAGTGTGGTTAGTATTCTCTTCCAGTGTGGTTAGTATTCTCTTCCAGTGTGTTTAGTATTCTCTTCCAGTGTGGTTATTGGGGTTAGTATTCTCTTCCAGTGTGGTCAGTATTCTCTTCCAGTGTGGTTAGTATTCTCTTCCAGTGTGGTTAGTATTCTCTTCCAGTGGGGTTAGTATTCTCTTCCAGTGTGGTTAGTATTCTCTTCCAGTGTGGTTAGTATTCTCTTCCAGTGTGGTCAGTATTCTCTTCCAGTGTGGTTAGTATTCTCTTCCAGTGTGGTCAGTATTCTCTTCCAATGTGGTTCGTATTATCTTCCAGTGTGGTTAGTATTCTCTTCCAGTGTGGTTAGTATTCTCTTCCAGTGTGGTTAGTAATCTCTTCCAGTGTGGTTATTGGGGTTAGTATTCTCTTCCAGTGTGGTCAGTATTCTCTTCCAGTGTGGTCAGTATTCTCTTCCAGTGTGGTTAGTATTCTCTTCCAGTGTGGTTAGTATTCTCTTCCAGTGTGGTTAGTATTCTCTTCCAGTGTGGTTATTGGGGTTAGTATTCTCTTCCAGTGTGGTCAGTATTCTCTTCCAGTGTGGTTAGTATTCTCTTCCAGTGTGGTTAGTATTCTCTTCCAGTGGGGTCAGTATTCTCATCCAGTGCTTATTGGGGTTAGTATTCTCTTCCAGTGTGGTCAGTATTCTCTTCCAGTGTGGTTATTGGGGTTAGTATTCTCTTCCAGTGTGGTTAGTATTCTCTTCCAGTGGGGTCAGTATTCTCTTTCAGTGGTTATAGGGGTTAGTATTCTCTTCCAGTGTGGTTAGTATTCTCTTCCAGTGTGGTTAGTATTCTCTTCCAGTGTGGTTTTTGGGGTTAGTATTCTCTTCCAGTGTGGTTCGTATTATCTTCCAGTGTGGTCAGTATTCTCTTTCAGTGTGGTTATTGGGGTTAGTATTCTCTTCAAGTGTGGTCAGTATTCTCTTCCAGTGTGGTTCGTATTATCTTCCAGTGTGGTCAGTATTCTCTTCCAGTGTGGTTAGTATTCTCTTCCAGTGTGGTTTTTGGGGTTAGTATTCTCTTCCAGTGTGGTCAGTATTCTCTTCCAGTGTGGTTCGTATTATCTTCCAGTGTGGTCAGTATTCTCTTCCAGTGTGGTCAGTATTCTCTTCCAGTGTGGTTAGTATTCTCTTCCAGTGTGGTTTTTGGGGTTAGTATTCTCTTCCAGTGTGGTTCGTATTATCTTCCAGTGTGGTCAGTATTCTCTTCCAGTGTGGTCAGTATTCTCTTCCAGTGTGGTTCGTATTATCTTCCAGTGTGGTCAGTATTCTCTTCCAGTGTGGTTAGTATTCTCTTCCAGTGTGGTTTTTGGGGTTAGTATTCTCTTCCAATGTGGTTCGTGTTATCTTCCAGTGTGGTCAGTATTCTCTTCCAGTGTGGTTAGTATTCTCTTCCAGTGTGGTTAGTATTCTCTTCCAGTGGGGTTAGTATGCTCTTCCAGTGTGTTTAGTATTCTCTTCCAGTGTGGTTAGTATTCTCTTCCAGTGTGGTCAGTATTCTCTTCCAGTGTGGTCAGTATTCTCTTCCAGTGTGGTTAGTATTCTCTTCCAGTGTGGTCAGTATTCTCTTCCAATGTGGTTCGTATTATCTTCCAGTGTGGTTAGTATTCTCTTCCAGTGTGGTTAGTATTCTCTTCCAGTGTGTTTAGTATTCTCTTCCAGTGTGGTTATTGGGGTTAGTATTCTCTTCCAGTGTGGTCAGTATTCTCTTCCAGTGTGGTTAGTATTCTCTTCCAGTGTGGTTAGTATTCTCTTCCAGTGGGGTTAGTATTCTCTTCCAGTGTGGTTAGTATTCTCTTCCAGTGTGGTTAGTATTCTCTTCCAGTGTGGTCAGTATTCTCTTCCAGTGTGGTTAGTATTCTCTTCCAGTGTGGTCAGTATTCTCTTCCAATGTGGTTCGTATTATCTTCCAGTGTGGTTAGTATTCTCTTCCAGTGTGGTTAGTATTCTCTTCCAGTGTGGTTAGTAATCTCTTCCAGTGTGGTTATTGGGGTTAGTATTCTCTTCCAGTGTGGTCAGTATTCTCTTCCAGTGTGGTCAGTATTCTCTTCCAGTGTGGTTAGTATTCTCTTCCAGTGTGGTTAGTATTCTCTTCCAGTGTGGTTAGTATTCTCTTCCAGTGTGGTTATTGGGGTTAGTATTCTCTTCCAGTGTGGTTAGTATTCTCTTCCAGTGTGGTTATTGGGGTCAGTATTCTCTTCCAGTGTGGTTGATCATCTTGGCCATGTTCTGTTATAATCTCCACCCGGCACAGCCAGAAGAGGACTGGCCACCCCACATAGCCTGATTCCTCTCTAGGTTTCTTCCAAGGTTCTGGCCTTTCTAGGGAGTTTTTCCTAGCCACCGTGCTTCTACACCTGCATTGCTTGCTGTTTGGGGTTTTAGGCTGGGTTTCTGTACAGCACTTTGAGATATCAGCTGATGTACGAAGGGCTATATAAATAAATTTGATTTGATTTGAAATTTGATTTAGTATTCTCTTCCAGTGTGGTTAGTGTTCTCTTCCAGTGTGGTTAGTATTCTCTTCCTGTGTGGTTAGTATTCTCTTCCAGTGTGGTTAGTATTCTCTTCCAGTGTGGTTAGTATTCTCTTCCAGTGTGGTTAGTATTCTCTTCCTGTGTGGTCAGTATTCTCTTTCAGTGTGGTTAGTATTCTCTTCCAGTGTGGTTAGTATTCTCTTCCAGTGTGGTTAGTATTCTCTTCCAGTGTGGTTATTGGGGTTAGTATTCTCTTCCAGTGTGGTTAGTATTCTCTTCCAGTGTGGTTATTGGGGTTAGTGTTCTCTTCCAGTGTGGTTAGTATTCTCTTCCAGTGTGGTTAGTATTCTCTTCCAGTGTGGTTAGTATTCTCTTCCAGTGGGGTCAGTATTCTCTTCCAGTGTGGTTAGTGTGCTCTTCCAGTGTGGTTAGTATTCTCTTCCAGTGTGGTTAGTATTCTCTTCCAGTGGGGTCAGTATTCTCTTCCAGTGTGGTTATTGGGGTTAGTGTTCTCTTCCAGTGTGGTTAGTATTCTCTTCCAGTGTGGTTAGTATTCTTTTCCAGTGTGGTTAGTATTCTCTTCCAGTGTGGTTATTGGGGTTAGTATTCTCTTCCAGTGTGGTTAGTATTTTCTTCCAGTATGGTTAGTATTCTCTTCCAGTGTGGTTAGTATTCTCTTCCAGTGTGGTTTTTGGGGTTAGTATTCTCTTCCATTTTGGTTAGAATGCTCTTCCATTGTGGTAATTATTTTTAGAAACTTGTGTTTTCCATCCAAATCTACTAATAATATGCATACCTTATATTCTTGGCATGAGTAACAGGAAGTTGAAATTGGGCACGCTATTTATCCAAAAGTAAAAATGCTGCCCCTATACCTTAAAAAGTTAACAGCTTCTACCCCCAAGCCTGGCAGGGTAGCCTAGTGGTTAGAGCGTTGGACTAGTTACCGGAAGGTTGCAAGTTCAAACCCCTGAGCTGACAAGGTACAAATAATTTGTTCTGCCCTGAACAGGCAGTTAACCCACTGTTCCTAGGCCGTCATTGAAAATAAGAATTTGTTCTTAACTGACTTGCCGAGTTAAATAAAGGTAAAATGTAAAAAAAAACAAAAAAAACAATGCTGAACAATTAATCAAATGGCCTTCCAGACTATTTACATTGACACCCCCCACCCCCTTTGTTTCTAAACTGCTGCTTCTTGCTGTTTATTCTCTATGCATAGTCACTTTACCCCTACCTACATGTATAAATTACCTCCACTAACGTGTACCCCCGCACATTGACTCGTTACCAGTACCCCCTGTATATCGTTACTGTTACTTTAAAAAAAAATTGAACTTTAGTTTACTTAGTCAATATTTTCTTAACTCTTTCTTGAACTGCATTGTTGGTTAAGGGCTTGTAGTAAGGTCTATCTATAGCTGTTGTATTCCGCGCATGTGACAAATACATTTTGATTTTGTTTGTATGTGCTTGTGTGTGTGTGTGTGTGACGAGTTTCTAATGTGTGTGTGTGTGTGTGTGTGTGTGTGTGTGTGTGTGTGTGTGTGTGTGTGTGTGTGTGTGTGTGTGTGTGTGTGTGTGTGTGTGTGTGTGTGTGTGAGTTTCTAATGTGTGTGTGTGTGTGTGTGTGTGTGTGTGTGTGTGTGTGTGTGTGTGTGTGTGTGTGTGTGTGTTGGAGAGCCTAATGTGTGTTCTTCTTGTCCCCAGGTTCCCGCTGCCATCCAGGAGGCTCGCTCTCAGAGGGAAATGATTCCGCATGAAGTTGACGGACGGCTCTCTTCCTCTCTCCACGGAAACGGCAGGTGTGACTCTCGCTGCTCCCACGACAACAGCAGGTGTGCCCCTCTCTGCTTCTCGCTGAGCCAGAGCCAGGCGTCCAACAGACGCTGAGCTAAAGGACAGGACAGACCCCCTCCGTCCCTCTCTACTCCCTCCACCCTACCCCCTCTAACTTACCCCCTCCAACCTTGTGGTCCTCTGACCCCAGCCACCCACACAACCAGCAGGAGGGCCTATTCTGTCAACGAGGAAAAGCTAAGAGAGAGAGAGAGAGTGAGGGAGACAGCCAAAGACAGGAGTGAAATAGAGAGTGAACGAGGGAGAGACCGAGATAGGAACAGAAAGAGAGTTCTAAAGTGATAGTGTGAGCGAGACGAGCCAAGACTAGTGTATGTAACAGGAAGTTGATAGAGAAAAGATAACAGTATGAAGTCCAACCAGGAGCGCAGCAACGAGTGTCTGCCCCCCAAGAAGAGAGATTTCCCAGCTAGCACTGTGGACGAGAGGCCCCTGGTGATGGCGCCTGCTAGTGAGAGCCAGCGCGGAGAGAACCTGGCATGGCTGGCCAGCGTAGCCAGCGGGCACAACAGTGGGCACGATAGAGACAGTGGCGGAGGTGGCCTCGATGGCAGTAGAGGTGGGCAGCGTATCAGCACTCCCATTGAGTCTGACGGGCCACAGTACAAACCGCTATGCTCCAACATCACCACACACACAGACTTCCTGGTCCCTTCCTCTATCTGTTCCATCTCCTCCTCCTCCTCTTCTTCACATCAGTCCAGAGTGGTGACCACATCCCTCCCTGCCATGTACACCTCTGCTTTGTCCCAACCAGGGGGGACGATCCAGTACACCCAGCTGCCCCCCAACGTCCAGTTCATCAGTTCCCCTTACACAGGCCCCTACGCTGGCTACATCTCCTCCCAGCTCCTCTCTCCCCCTCCACCCACCTCCACATCCCAACGCTCCCACCCTGACCCGTACCCCAACACCACCATCACCTCCCATTCCCAGATCTCTGGTTCCTCTCTGAGCGTGGCCCCCCAGACTGCTCCCTCGCCACACGGTGGGACCCACCACCTGCCCCTCCACCTGCACTCCCACCCCCACCACACCCTGGCCCTCAGCGGGGGCTCCCAGGTGCTGGTCCAGTACACAGGCCCCGGCCCTGAGGGGCCCCTGACTAAGAGAGAGGAGGGCCGGCCCAGGGAGTTGCACAACGGAGATCAGAGGGGTCGCTATGAGAGAAAGGAAAGCAAAGGAACCCCCTCCTCTTCTTCCTCCTCTTCCTCTCAGTACCACCAACTCCACCAGCAGCAGAGCGCGCAGCATCACTATGAGGCCTACACCTCCCATGATGCATCAGGGCAACGGACCTCTCTAATGCTAGTGCCCAACAGCCGCGGAGGATCAGACAACCACAGCCCCGACAAACTACGGCCATCCGCCGCCTCGCACACAGAGAAAGGCAGCCTCCTTCTGGGTAAACCTGTGTCCTGCACCCCTTCCTCCTCCTCCACGTTCACCTTCCCCCTCCGCTCAGTGTGGAGAGTCTTAAGGCGGCCGTCAGCTCCCTGTCCCCTCACACCCACACAGTCATCCAGACCACACACAGCGCCAGCGAGGCTTCGCCCCTCTCCCTGGGCCAACTCTCCACCAACACCAACTTCTACCAGGCTGGCCCCGGCGGGCAGCCCATCATCGGCTACCTGGCTGGGAGTGCAGGAGGGCAGCGGTACCACACCAGTCTGCCCCAGCACCTGCTCATCCCAGGGGGCCCAGGGTCTCAACCTATCATCATCCCCGTCAGTGGGGCCGGGGTCACCAGCCTGGAGGCTGGCCATGCTGCCCACATAGCCACTACAACCCAACCACAGTCCTTCCCCACCACGCTACCCCACACTTACTTCACCAACACTACCAACCCTAACCCCAACCCTAAAGATGAGCATCTATTTGAGGTCCCGGCGCCCTACCCCCCTCTCTCCCACCCTGCCGGGGTTGGAGGCACTGTGGTCCAGGCCCAGCTACACCTCCCGGTGATCCCAGCTCCCACGGCCCCCTCCTCAGCCCCCTCCTCGGCCCCGTCGCTGCCTCCCTACTTCATCAAGGGCTCTATCATCCAGCTGGCAGACGGGGAGCTGAAGCGCGTGGAGGACCTGAAGACGGAGGACTTCATCCAGAGTGCTGAGATCAGCAGCGAGCTGAAGATAGACTCGTCCACCGTGGAACGCATCGATGGCAGCCACACGTCCAACTTCGCCATCGTACAGTTCTCCGTGGGCGAGCACCGCGCTCAGGTAGGAGAACACGTACTTATGAAGGAAAAAATTTGTCCAAACAAACACTGAGCATGCTCAACAATAGTAACATTGATAACATTTATAATCACAGGTAAGAGACAGACAGGGTCCTTAATGTCCATGCTTAGAATGACATTAAATGTTACATCAAGAACACTTGGCAATCATAGTATTTACATCACATTTACTCCATAGACTATAATGGTGTTCTATAGTCATTTTCCCTCTTGTTTGCCACCTATGAGGATCCTACATGCCTCATAGCCTCTGGTGGAAAAACTTCTCAGAGTTCTCAAAACACTTCTAAAACCATCTCCTCTCTCTACTGTCTATTACATAGGACACCTATCTCCATCCATACAGTGCCTTGCAAAAGTATTCGGCCTCCTTGAACTTTGCGACCTTTTGCCACATTTCGGGCTTCAAACATAAAGATATAAAACTGTATTTTTTTGTGAAGAATCAACAACTGGGACACAATCATGAAGTGGAACGACATTTATTGGATATTTCAAACTTTTTTAACAAATCAAAAACTGAAAAATTGGGCGTGCGAAATTATTCAGCCCCTTTACTTTCAGTGCAGCAAACTCTCTCCAGAAGTTCAGTGAGGATCTCTGAATGATCCAATGTTGACCTAAATGACTAATGATGATAAATACAATCCACCTGTGTGTAATCAAGTCTCCGTATAAATGCACCTGCACTGTGATAGTCTCAGAGGTCAGTTAAAAGCGCAGAGAGCATCATGAAGAACAAGGAACACACCAGGCAGGTCCGAGATACTGTTGTGAAGAAGTTTAAAGACGGATTTGGATACAAAAAGATTTCCCAAGCTTTAAACATCCCAAGGAGCACTGTGCAAGCGATAATATTGAAATGGAAGGAGTATCAGACCACTGCAAATCTACCAAGACCTGGCCGTCCCTCTAAACTTTCAGCTCATACAAGGAGAAGACTGATCAGAGATGCAACCAAGAGGCCCATGATCACTGGATGAACTGCAGAGATCTACAGCTGAGGTGGGAGACTCTGTCCATAGGACAACAATCAGCCGTATATTGCACAAATCTGGCTTTTATGGAAGAGGGCAAGAAGAAAGCCATTTCTTAAAGATATCCATAAAAAGTGTTGTTTAAAGTTTGCCACAAGCCACCTGGGAGACACACCAAACATGTGGAAGAAGGTGCTCTGGTCAGATGAAACCAAAATTGAACTTTTTGGCAACAATGCCAAACGTTATGTTTGGCGTAAAAGCAACACAGCTCATCAACCACAACACACCATCCCCACTGTCAAACATGGTGGTGGCAGCATCATGGTTTGGGCCTGCTTTTCTTCAGCAGGGACAGGGAAGATGGTTAAAATTGATGGGAAGATGGATGGAGCCAAATACAGGACCATTCTGGAAGAAAACCTGATGGAGTCTGCAAAAGACTTGAGACTGGAACGGAGATTTGTCTTCCAACAAGACAATGATCCAAAACATAAAGCAAAATCTACAATGGAATGGTTCAAAAATAATCATATCCAGGTGTTAGAATGGCCAAGTCAAAGTCCAGACCTGAATCCAATTGAGAATCTGTGGAAAGAACTGAAAACTGCTGTTCACAAATGCTCTCGATTCAACCTCACTGAGCTCGAGCTGTTTTGCAAGGAGGAATGGGAAAAAAATTCAGTCTCTCGATGTGCAAAACTGATAGAGACATACCCCAAGCGACTTACAGCTGTAATCGCAGCCAAAGGTGGCGCTACAAAGTATTAACTTAAGGGGGCTGAATAATTTTGCACGCCCAATTTTTCAGTTTTTGATTTGTTAACCTCTTGAAACTCCCCATGCCGGATCCGGGATTGTGACTAAGCCTCAGGCTCATTAGCATAACGCAACGTTAACGATTTCTGAAAATCGCAAATAAAATTAAAATAATGCGTTTGCTCTCAAGCTTAGCCTTTTCTTAACAACACTGTCATCTCAGATTTTCAAAATATGCTTTTGAACCATAGAAATTGACTAATTTGTGTAAGAGTATGCAAAGCTAGCATAGCATTTTGTGTAGCATGTAGCACGCAACATTTTCACAAAAGCCAGATAACCAAATAAATAAAATCATTTACCTTTGAAGAGCTTCTGATGTTTTCAATGAGGAGACTCCCAGCCACATACCAAATGCGCAGTGTTTCCTGAAAGCGTCTGTGTGTAGGAGAAATCGTTCCGTTTTCTACATTGCGCCTGGCTACCGAAACGAACCGAAAATGCAGTCACCTACAACGTGAAACTTTTTCTGGATTAACTACATAATATCGACCGAAACATGGCAAACGTTGTTTGGAATCAATCCTCAAGGTGTTTTTTCACATATCTCTTCTTGCTTCTCTCTCTGTGCCCCATGGAAAAATACTGGCAGGTGACTTTTACGCACCAATTTCGGCGCAGGACACCGGGCGGACACGTGGTAAATGTGGTCTCTTATGGTCAATCTTCCAACGATCTGCCTACAAATACGTCACAATGCTGCAGACACCTTGGGGAAACGACAGAAAGGGCAGACTCATTCCTCTTGCGTTCACAGCCATATAAGGAGATCATGAAAGACAGAGCCTCAAAAATCCTTGTCATTTCCTGGATGCCAAGTCATCTTGGTTTTGCCTGAAGCTCACGTTAAAGGGCACGCACAGAGAAGATATTTGTATTTCTGGACACGTCAGAGTGTTTTCTTTCGAACAGTAGCAATTATATGCATAGTCGAGCATCTTTTTGTGACAAAATATCTTGTTTAAAACGGGAACGTTTTTCTTCCAAAAATGAAATAGCGCCACCATAAGTGTAAGAGGTTAAAAAAGTTTGAAATATCCAATAAATGTCGTTCCACTTCATGATTGTGTCCCACTTGTTGTTGATTCTTCACAAAAAAATACAGTTTTATATCTTTATGTTTGAAGCCTGAAATGTGGCAAAGGGTCGCAAAGTTCAAGGGGGCCGAATACTTTCGCAAGGCACTGTATATCCACATTACACGCGACAACAAAGCTTGCTCCAACAACATAAGACTTTTTCCACACACCTTCTCAGTGTGTGAAGATGATGAGGAATCATGACATGTGTAGGAGGTTCAAAGGAGTTTAAAGATGAAGTACTAGAATGTGAGCTACTCAGCTAGCTATATATATGACCACATGTGGATTGTCATGGATCTGTTTTTTTCAAATCTCTCTCTCTCTTTCTCTGTCTCTGTCTCTCTTTCTCTCTCTCTCTCTCTCTTTCTCTCTCTCTCTCTCAATTCAATTCAATTCAATTCAAGGGGCTTTATTGGCATGGGAAACATGTGTTAACATTGCCAAAGCAAGTGAGGTAGATAATATACAAAAGTGAAATAAACAATCAAAATTAACAGTAATCATTACACACACACACAAGTTTCAAAACAATAAAGACATTACAAATGTCATATTATATATATATATATATATATATACCGTCTCTCCCCCTCTCCACCTCTCCACCTCTCTCTCTCTCTCTCTCTCTCTCCATCTATCTTTTTGTTCTTTCTTTTATTCTTTCTGTCTCTCAATGTCTTTCTCCCTCTGTCTCTCTCTCTCAGGGGCTCTGTTAAAATCTCATCTTTTTCATGTCTGTTCTCCGGTTCAGCCAACCACTCGAACCAGCTTCTGTCTATCTGCCCCCATTCTCTGTCTCTGAAACATGGACAGCCTCAGAGCATTACTGTATCAAAGACTTCCATTCTTATCTCTTTTCTCTCTTCTCATCTTCTGTGCTTTTCAGATTTTTTCTTTTGAGGTAGTTTCTTCTCTGAGTTCATGTATATGATGTCTGATGTTTAACTTGTTTTTCTACTGTCTGTTCTCTCTCTCGATCTCTCATTCTCTCGTCTCCTCAATCCTCTAGGTGAGTGTGGAGGTGCTGGTGGAGTATCCCTTCTTCGTATTCGGCCAGGGCTGGTCATCGTGCTGCCCGGACCGGACCACTCAGCTGTTAGAACTACCCTGCACCAAGCTCTCAGTAGGGGATGTCTGCATCTCCCTCACCCTGAAGAACCTGAGGAACGGCTCCCTGAAGAAGACCCAGCAGACCCAGAACCAGGCTACTGAGATCACTACCAGCTGCAATATGGGCTCCATCCACGGCCCCCTCAAATCCTCCAGGTCAGCCAGGCACGGGGAGCAGGAGAACGGGGTGGGCCAGAGAGGCTCCAGGAGTGGATGTGGGAGAGTGGTGGTTGGAGTAGGTGGAGGTGTTCAGATCGCCTCAGAGAATGGGGAACTGAGGTTCGGCGCCGGGGGGAGAGGCCAACTCGAAAGGAGGCCAGCCTGGAGATTCAGAATCTTGTGGTGGTGCCGCCAAGCCGGTGAGTCGCAAGAGGAGGTGGTCGGCCCCCGAGGGCCGTAAGGTGGAGAGGAGCGAGAAGGAGCCCCCCGTTGACTCTGCCCAAACCTTCCTTTATCACTCAGGAGGTAAAGATCAGCATCGAAGGCAGGTCAAATATAGGCAAGTAGTGAAGGCAGGAGATTTAAACAAGACTGTTAATTGAAATATGGGATTGGATGGAGATTCGAAAAAGAAAGAAAGAAAGAAAGCCCACATGAAATGTTAATTTTAGATTGTTTTCTTGTTTTTATTTTCTACCCGGATTTCTGTACTGTAGGCAAAATTTTACACAGTACTTACATGTTATCACCTTACATTAAGTTAAGTTGGTAATAACATTGTAATAGATGCGTTCGATATTAGGTAAACAAGCAAACGGTGCAATTGTTTAGTTTTTTCCCCCACAAATCTCTGGGCGAGGGTTTTGTGAAGTTTTGTAGATGTTTTATTGGTGGTTTTTGTGGCACACAAGAGCACTGCGTGATACCTCTCTGGTCATGTGACGGCTGCAGGTGGACAAATACATAAAATGAATAAAACATGTAGTTAGCTTTCCGATCGCGGCTAGGGGCATGACTAAACGGGTGTAATGTAGACCCGTGAGTGATGTCACTTCCTTTGTGATGTCACTTCCTGATACAGGCACTACTGACGAGTGTTCAGGGGTCTGGACTTAATCACTCTCGACGCCACCCAGTTGCCATGGTGGCAGACTGAGTTGATATGATGTCATTTATCCCAAGTGACTCAAGACGTCTTTAGATAAGACAGTTCAAACAGTGTCTGTAACCATTTTAAACCCTCATGACAACACATCTAATCAAAAACAAGGGGTCACCGGAAGCCTCGACACTCATGCATCTCGACCACTTAGCTAGGTGATGTCATCCTGCAGGCCAGTCTAGCCAGGTGAGGTCATCGAGCGGCGCCAGTGTGCCTCTAGAAAGAGGGAACTCTTCCTTCCTTTGTTATGTTTTGCTGACACTGATCTCATTATGTTATTATTTTTGTTATTGAAACATTTTTATTTTAACTTTTTAATTTAGTTTTGCTTGTCAATTTTGACCTTTCATCCTATCTTGCCCAGTGAGTTGATAATGATATATTTGATGATTGTCTAGAACTTTGAGATCAGGGGTCACATTTATGTACGTATAGTTTGAACCAAGGTGGTAAAGTTAAATGTCTATGTTATTCCTTTATACCCTAATGATGCATACATTTGCAGTCACACTGGGTTGAAATGAACTATGAAAATAGGAAGATGATTATACTCCATCCTTTTACTTGTGCGACCTTTTGATCTTATGGAGAGAGGCAGAAGAAAGTGGCACCCTATTTCAACATAGTGCACAACTTTTGACCAAGGCCCTATTTCTATGAGCCCGGATCAAAAATAGTGCACTATGTAAGGAATAGGTTGCCATTTTGGACTCTGTCAGAAAGTCAGTGTTGAGTCTTTAGAGAGGAGAGGGACAGGATGTTGTGTTGAAGCACTTTCATTTGCACACCTGTCACACTCACCAACTGATGATATCACAACTATTATTACATTATTATTATTATTGATCTCTTCATTAACACAGTACTGTATGTTTTTGTTATTTTGACTTAAGGAAGAAGTAGAACTCTGTGGCAGCAGCACTTTTGAACGATGAAGGGGGTCATGTTGATGTCCTGGTGTCTTGGGGTCACACAACCTTTGAAAGGGATGAATGTGACATGTGATGGAGTGAGTGCCAGTTAGGGGAGGGAGGGAAAGAGAGAAGAGGAATATGGAAGAAGGTATAATATCAGAGAGTGCTTTTGTTGAGGCACTTTACTCAAATCAAAACATGCTTTTCAAAATATGTGTGCGGTCAAAAAATGTACCTTTTGACACATAAACTGCCTTGTCAAGGATATCAAATGTCAATGAAATCCAAAAGAAGAATGGGTAAAGAATGGGAATAATTGTGGGAATGTCCAGGTATGTTGTGGACGAGATTGAGAGACAGTTATAGACGTTCTGGCCACAGAATTTGTGAAGGGCGTCATATACATAATGTATGTATGCAAGTGTGCATGAATGCAGGTATGTGTTAGGGCACACACACTCACAAGAGCACACACACTCACACAGACACACACACGGAATACAGTACCCACACAGACAGGCACTTTCCTAAAGGAGAGGATTGTATGTATTTCATACTTGATGATATACATTTAGTATGTATATAAATACTGTTGTGGCATAGATATTTCCCCTTGATGATGTAGAGAAGCCAAGATATTTGAGTAGCAGACGAAGATGATAGTTAGTCTCAGTGCTCTGTGCAGTGTGTTTGTTGGCGTGTGTGTACGTGTGTTTGTATATGTGTATAGAAATATCATATAACTTAATATGATATATCCAATGTAAAATGTCCAGTGTTTCTGTTTTTGGAGTTCTACTTAAGAGAATCTTGCAATTTGCACATCTGGAGAGGTAGTCAGTTGGGTGACATTACTTTTTGACTGTGTTCAAAATATACTTTTCTCTATACAGTGCACTGGCCAAAAGTAGTGCACTATATAGGGAATAGGATGCCATTTCAGACAGAACTATGTTTTCAGCTAGGTTGCACATACACACGAACTGAAACCCCATTTTACTGAATTGTAGCAGTTATTTAACAAGTGTGATCCATGCTGATTGTCTCCAATGCTCTCTGCTCTGCTCCTCATTGGACCACACCTGTGGCATCTCCAAGTCCCGCCCACTTGTTGCGTGTTTGGTTGAGAGACATTGTGGAGCCGGGGCGGGGCCACCAGCAGGTACACCTGTTGAGCTCTCTGATTGGCCGTGTTTTTCAGGTGTGTTCAGGTGGTAGAAGATGTGGCAGAGAACTAGAAGTATGTAGAAGTTGCTTCTAACTACTGCTCTAGGTTCAAATGTTTAGTTCATCCTGCTAATGGTTAGTGTTAGAAGTGGGTGCAGGCCAGAGGTGGCTGGTGGGATGAGCTATAGGAGGACAGATTCATTGTAATTGCTGGAATGTTGGAATGGAGTCAAACATGTGGTTTCCATGTTTGATACTGTTCCATATATTTCATTCCATCCATTCCAATGAGCCCGTCCTCCTATATCTCCTCCCACCAGCCTCCTTTGGTGTAGGCCAATCTGATCCTAGATCTGTGGTTAAGAACAACTCCTACGTGGACTGTGGTGAAATAGGAGGATGGATGCGGGTGATCGGCGTAGTGATGGACGGATGGATGTGTGACTTGGATGGATGGATGAAGACAGATGGGTGATGGTGAGTGAGTATATACCACGTATAGGTTGGAAAATGCTTTATTTTTTATAATAAAACAGGGTTTCTCAGATCAACACCACGGCAGTGCATCTTCATTTGTTCTTTTATAGCATTGTTTTATTATGTATTCTAAAGGTAGTTCATGAATATGTGCATGTGTGTGTGTGTGTGTGTGTATATGTATGTGTGTATATGTATGTGTGTGATGTGTGTGTTTTTGTGAGAATCTTTTTGTCTTTTTGTAAGGGCAGGATGGGTATATTAATGACTGTTCCTTCTAGAGCTTCACCAAACTGGGTAAAATAGCAGGTATTTTAACCATTAGATACAGATGCCGTATCTAAATTTGATCATCTTGTTGTTGCAGGAGTATCCCTGCACAGCAAGAAATTCAAACTTGTAGTGTATTTAAGGTTTAAAAATGCGTCTTACGTTTGTAATTTCCACTTTCAAATTTCAGACTTGATTTTCCCTGATGAAAAATGTATCAACCGCTACAAAACAATCTATTAATTATAATCTACATAAAATGTATAATTTGCTGCAGGATTATTTTCCTGCTCTGTGAAACTGGCTCAAATTAAGATATGGAATCTGTATATGGTTTTGCATTCATACACATTGAACCAAAATGAGACCCTGGTTGAGTTAAGTATTGTTCTGACTGACTTACCCCTCCTAAACTCTCATTATGGGAAAATACAGCAAAACAATGACACACACACCACTCAAACCTTTTCAGGTAATGTTTTCTAGTGCAAATGCATAGCATCATGGCAGTTGTGTGTGGGCTGCTTTCCAATAGCAATAGTCAGACAACAAGCATACATTATAACCCATTAGAGTGCTCCTCCTCTCATACCTCCCTTTTATGGCCAGCCACAGATGAGGGGTGAAGCTGTGTCTCTAGAGAGCGCACTAGTTAAAAGCCTTTCCTCTCATCTCTCTCTGGCTGGCTAGCTATAACATGTCAATCGTTCCTTCTAGAAGCTCTCTGCAATAAAAACCTTCTCCCTCAATGTTAGAACCAAAATAAAGAGCTGCTTACACACACACACACATCCACACACACACACACACACACACACACACACACACACACACACACACACACACACACACACACACACACACACACACACACACACACACACACACACACACACACACACACACACACACACACACACACACACACACACACACACACACACACATCACAGGCTCTACCCCCTTCACATACCCCCTTTAACATACCCGCCTAGTCATTTCAGCAACTTTCAATTCCTATTAAGTTGTTGCAGTTGCACGGCCTGCCATTCAAAACATTCAGGGAGATTTTCACATATGCAGTGACAGACTGTCCAGTAAGGACGAAAGTACCCATGATGCTACACCCACTAGTGACCTCTAACCTCTGACTACTAGTTCAGGTATCCATGGCCAGCCAGCCTCTGTCATACCCTCTCTAGAACCTCAGCAACCAGTTAGTTAGTTTACCCTCAGCAACCGCTAGCTACCTTCTATCAATGGCCTGGCCTTACATGTGCAACTGCCTTTTTCTTCCCACTAGCACAGTTTCCTTTTGCTCTCTAGTTCCCACACACACACTCACTTTTTATTTTCTGTTAGAGACATATTAAGTAACAGTGTTCACGCTCCAGTGGGGATGCTTGCATGTTGAGATGAGTGTTAAGTGAACCCAGAGATTCACCACAGTTTGTTTTTCTTGTTTTAGGAGTAAACAAAATAAACAAACACACACACATACAGGAAGCCACGTTCACCCAAGATGCAATGTCTGATTAGGTCAGCTTTACAATCAAAGCAGTGTGGCAGGTTAGTTGGAGAGGTGAGAGGCGTAGTGGGCAGGACAGCTAGATGTTAGAGGCCAGGACTACAAGTGTGTCAGGTTAGTTGGAGAGGTGAGAGGCGTAGTGGGCAGGACAGGTAGATGTTAGAGGCCAGGACTACAAGTGTGTCAGGTTAGTTGGAGAGGTGAGAGGCGTAGTGGGCAGGACAGGTAGATGTTAGAGGTCAGGACTACAAGTGTGTCAGGTTAGTTGGAGAGGTGAGAGGCGTAGTGGGCAGGACAGGTAGATGTTAGAGGCCAGGACTACAAGTAAGGGGAATGCAGTCAGGAGATTTAGCCTAATATATAATACAATGTAGTGGTTTGTTATAAGGTTGTATTCAAGTTGTACTAAAATTGTGTGAGGTTAAAATAAAGTAGTATTTAGATGGAGGGGACAGCAGAGCTTGTGGCAATTACCCCTTATATTTTTATTTTATTTTGTGTTTTTTTATTTCTAGTTCAGGTAGTCCCAGTTCTTATCTATCAGGATAATGATTCCCGTTGCCCTTGGAATCATACTGTATGTGCAATAGTTGTCTTTGTTTATACTTTTTCTCTCCCATTGTTGTGCCAAGTGTATGTAGCATTGTCCCTGTCTGATGTTTGTTAGCCATGTACTGTGCCCCTAAAATGTCTTCAATTTCATTTGCCTCACACTAGACAGATTTCTTTAACTCAGGAAGGTTTAGTGCAGAGTGGGTGGATAAGAATGGAGATTGAGTGAGCGTATTACCTGTGTGTTGGTGTGTCAAGCTGGCAGCATACGCACGCCTACCGGTATGTAGAAGTATGTCTTTGACCTCAGTAAACGGAATGCTTTGTCAGTCAACGCTCCAGCTAGAAGTTCATTTACAGTCTGACTGTCAAGAGTCTGGATACACTAAACGATGATTCATTCTGCAGTCCGGAAAGTTGTCAGTCAGAGAGAGTGATGTAAGATAGAGATAAAGAAAAAGAAATAATGAGTGATATCGAAAGACAGAGACATGCGCCTGGCTAGGGAGAGGTGTACTGTGCTTGTCATTGGAGAGCCATTCTTGGTATGTTTGTGTTGTTGTGAGGGAGAGGTGAAGGACAGGTGACATGGCAGTAGTATGATGTCAGTGGAAGAGAGGTATGTATGTAGTGTTGACATAGAAAGTCTCCCTGCCCTGGGAGCTGTTGGCTTTCAGGTGGATTTACAATGTTTATCAGCTTCTGGTGAAGTAAGGAGACATTCCTGTTTCCTTAGAAAGACTTGTGTGCTCTGTGTTAGTACTCTTGGCCTCTGTCCAGTTTCTACTGTGTGTTGTTCATCTGCATCATGTCAACGGCTGTGTGAGCGTGTGGAGAGACATGTTTGCCTAAGGCTAGTTGCATACAGGTATGTGGAAATATGTGTGGACACGTTTTTGTTTAAACTTGAGATAGGTTGTCCCCAGCAGCCTTTCATACAGATGTTGTTTATTTTCTGTGTGCGTATGTGTGTGTGTGTGGTGTTCTCCTATGGACTTTGAGATCACTAGCCCTAACCCTCAATAAGGTCCAGAGAGAAAAGACAGTTGACAGAGTTATTATAACCTAATATATTAGTGGGGACCACTTTTGTAAAACCAACCAATAAAGATGCACATTTAGAGTAGCCGACTAACGGCGGAGACTTGATACTGTTTCAGCACTTTCTAAACCCAGAGGAAAGGTCTAGTGTCTAAACCCTCATCTCAGACCAAGGCCTTTCCAGAGGTATAACATTCATTATATATATATATATATATATATATAGAGAGAGAGAGAGAGAGAGAGAGAGAGAGAGAGAGAGAGAGAGAGAGAGAGAGAGAGAGAGAGAGAGAGAGAGAGAGAGAGAGAGAGAGAGAGAGAGAGAGAGACAAACAGACAATGGGGAGACTGTTTGGATTCAGTTTTTGCACATGGCCGTGTTGTAAACAGTAGTGTTTCCTCTATTGGCTCCATCCCGCCTAGCGTCCGGCACGTTCTTGGGTCCAACGAGCTAAGACGCTAGGCGGGTTTCCTGGTTCCACATTATAACCAGGAAGTACCTTTCTCATGGACGCACCCTCTTTCTTTTGTGTTCAGTTTGGTCCTATTGTATAAAAGACTTTTGCTTTCTTTATTTACCTACCTTTTCGGAATAGGACCTTTTCCTTGTCTTAGTCTCCTTTGTAGCACTCGACTCTGTCAGGAGACGTGATTGGACGTCTGTTTGGGGAATGTTTCATGTGACTTTGTGACAAGCCTCCTCATTGGAGGAGCACACACAACTGACCTTGTTGTCTTTTTTAAAAATTGCTTATTTACTTCTTGCACAAATGACAAATATAATGAATGTTGGTGTGAGCTTCAGCATTTTGAAAAGAAAAGGCATGTGTTGTTGTTTTTATTGTTTATTGACATGTTGTTGTTTTATTTTTGTTTATTTCTTGGCAAAAAAAAGAGAATGGTTTTGGCACCTTTTTGTGTTTAAACTGAACAGAATTCAATCAGGATTCCTTTGTTGAAACTTGACTGTTGTTTGACGTCTTGTCAATAAATGTCCGTACCGCTGGAAAACCAACTCAGGCATAGAAAACTTCAACACGCCCATTAACCAGAATGGTTAAGTCGCCATCGTCCCCCGATTTAATGTTGGTGGGCTGTTCGATATGGGTTATTACCATAATTAGTTATTATATTTATATAATAAATATATAAATCTAATTTATTATATGGATTATTATGATTAGGATTCTTATTGTACTGTTATATGCTGGAGATGGCTACGTGCTCTTAGTGTGGACGTTTAGTGAGGAGGCACCGGTTGTCCTAGTCCTGCAGTGAAGGGCCATCATTCAGCACATCTATCTTTATCCCACTCTATCTATAACGACCAGCTGACAGACACTCACTCACTCAGAGATGCGGCCTGTTCTGTGCTCTCTGACTTCTCACCTTTGACCCCTACACACGCTGAAGTCCAGAAAAGGGTCTTCTGTCAGCTGGGGTCAGTAAATGTTGTCTACTGGTCAGAATGCACAGCCTTGTGGCTAAAGACATGTCTGGGAGTTGGACTCTCTCCGTCGACCTTTGGTTTGGCTGCTGGTCAACCTGGACATATGTGTAGATGTAAGTGGAGAGTGGCATCCGCATTGCAGGCTGCAAGTCACACAGAGAGCTGAGACACAACACAAGGACTGGCAAGGTGGGCAAAGACAAACTTGGACATGATGAGAGACGGAGCCAATCAGAACCAACCAACAACCAACTCATGTTATATAGATGATGTACTCCATCACCACCAACCCGTGTCTGTCACAGACCTCTATAGCAATCCAAACTGTCAGTGTATGTATTTGAGATCTGTAAGAACACACCTCTTAAGAAAATAAGACTTGAAATATCTTAAAGAAATGGGCAAATAAATGTCCTAGGATTTTTTTAAATGCTGCCAATGAATGCTCTACACGATATTGTACTTCTGTAATATAATATTTCACACAAAAAGACAAAGCCCCTACGTCCCCACTCCTCAACCTAACTGACAATGTTTGATAAAAGGGTCTAAAATAAAAACAGAGGTGAGTTTGTAGCGGTGAGTTCTGTAATGGTAGAAACAGGAGTTCCCCCTAGTGTCTGCCCAGTGACACGACACCACACGACTCCCTACTACTCCCCTGTTGGACAGTGTCATCTCTTAACTGGTGTTGAGGGGGAGAGAAAACAATGGGTGTTCATTACAACTTGTTACGCATTTCCAACCTCTTGGTTCTTTTTGCTGTTGTTGTTTTTCATGTGTATTTTCCCCCAGTTCATTTTGTTGATCGAATCAAAACAGGTAAACAGATTGTATTGTACGAGGATACGGGAAGAAGGACGGCAGATGGCGACATTGAGTCATTTTCATCTTACTGTCCAAACGCATTGTATGCAGCCGACAATACATTAATATCCCTCGTGGACTGGTTCGTAACTAAAACAAGAATGGGGAAATATGCGGACCATTTTACACCACTAGGGTGACTAAACATTAGTCCCGGATGTTGTGTATGCCGTTCAGCCAATCAGGTTGCAGGAAGCAGCCCCCCTAACATTACGCAGCACTTTATCGCATTAGTGGAAACCAACGCTGTTCTCAGGGCGGGTCTGCCGGTTTTGACTAGCAGAAGTTACTTTTCGTAGCAGGTTAGGAGAATTAACGTGGCTGGGTTAGGATAATTAAGTTAAGGTTAGGAAAAGGGTTAGGGTTAGCTAAAATGGAAAAATTGTCCCTGACTCGACTCAAACACATCTAGCTACAACCAGGTCTACCCTGAGAACAGTCTTGGTTTCCACTAATGCGATGCACCCTGTTTTGATAGTTTCAACTTGATTGGCTGAACACGACACACCATCCGGGATTAAGCATTGTGGTTGAAAAAGGTATGCATATTTACCCCCTTTTTCCCATCATTAAATAAAGTTAAAGAGGATACCAAAGCCTCTCCTGCCTGAATGGAGAATGTTTCAGGTACGAACCGGTCAACGAGGGATACTCATTTATTTCCGGCTGTATACAATGCGTTTGGACGGTAAGATGAAAATGACTCAATGTCTCCATCTGCTGGCCTTTGGGCTAGGAAGAAGACACAGAGGTCATTCCAATGGAAGGAGTGGTCTAATGTATTTAAAACATTGCAGTAGTAGCTAGGCTTTGTTCACATGTCAATACTAGCATACCACTAAGGATACATGCCCAATACTTTGCTTCATTCTAAATCGTGTGCTAGTGGGGATGTTGGACAGAGCTCTAGTCCCAGGGCCTAGTATACAGGTGTTGAGGATGTTGTCGTAATGAGATTAATTCCTCCATTGAGGAGGACGTGGAGGATGTTTTTAATTTTTGCTCACTTGATACTGGGCAGAAAAAGGCATAGATGAAGAAACTCTAGATTGGCCACAGTGTGATAATAATGGTTGGACCTACAGTACCAGTCAAAAGTTTGGACACACCTACTCATTGAAGGGTTTTTCTTTATGTTTACTATTTTCTATGCCAAGAGTGTGCAAAGCTGTCATCAAGGCAAAGGTGGCTACTTTGAAGAATCTCAGATATAAAATATAGCACTTTTTGGTTACTACATGATTCCATGTGTTATTTCATAGTTTTGATGTCTTAACTATTATTCTACAATGTAGAAACTAGTATAAATAAAGAAAAACCCTTGAATGAGTAGGTGTTTCCTTTTCACTGGTACTGTATATGTGAACTGTATGTTCATATTGCATATAGGAAGAGTCAGACAAGATGACTAGGGGTTTGAGTTTTCCCTGACCATGTGACTTTGAAAAGGAAAAACTCTGGTCAGATCACATATTCAGGAGAAACTCAGGGCCCCAATGATAATGTATAAATCAAGGTATTTTTTAGAGAGTATTGTAAATTGTATGTGAAATATTGCAGGAGCCATGTTAGAAAGTGTCAATGTGAAAGTATGTTGAGCCAAATCTAGGTATTGTATGTCCATGATGTGGACACGGAGGATTCTGGCCTGTATCAAGTGGAGGTCTTTGGAGAGGGGGAAATGGTTTGTACCTTACTCAATCAAATATGAAACCACACGAAGTGCGTACAGGCTTTAGATAGTTAGGAGCTGGTATCGGGGAAAAGAGAAAACCTTTCTTCTTTTGTTTTGTTACCATATGCGTGCATACTCTGTAATTTGTGTAAAATATTGTATTTGCACTAGCTTTTTATATATAAAAAAAACGATTTTAAAAAAGGTTACAATTGAAATTCTATTTTCTAATTGTGGTGTGTCTATTTGTAGGATACACTCAAGTCTCAAGTTTCTTGGATTTTATGGTTATTTTCTTTGATGGTGCTTGCAGGTTTTCTAGTTAGAATTAATTTCATTATTATTACGAATAATAAAACAACATTTGTGAACAAATTTGTTAAAAAATAAAATGTCTGTATACCAGTTCCAGTGTATTGTTTCAGTATACACAAACTAATAAAATAACAGTGCCAATGCAAGTTCGAGCCTTTTGATTACAATTAGCATTTAGCGTGTTTGCTAACCAAAACTAATTCTGTGGCACTCGTTTCCAGATGCATTCTTCAGTAACTATGAGAGGAATCTACCTTACAGTAGACAACACATCTGTGGCCTGTTTTGTCTGCAGAGGGTCTGTGGAAATAGCTCTCTACTGCCAGCAAACATGTAATTACCAATATCCTCTACATCCAACAAACACGTAGCTAGATGTTTCTCATCAAAAGAGGGCCTTCCATTTCACATTCAAACTGTGTAACCTTGGCTGACTCATTGTAATTCTACTAACACACACACACCCATGCTCCAGGCACACACATGCGCACACACACACTTACCTGACACAGGCACACATACACACACACACAGATCCACCCGTCACACACATACGCACAGGCAAATATCTACACATCCACTCACTGCATGTTCTCTGTGCATGTACAGATATGTTCTCCCAGAGAGTCCTAGGTACACTGTGTACTGTAAAGTAGCTCGTTAATGGGCTGTGGGTGTAAGCAGACAGACAGACGTGGCTGTCTGGAGTATCATTATGCATTAGATCTGGGCTCATTCATTTGAGTTAGTGTCAGTGTAGAGGACTGCACTGAAAACAGATCAGGGCTGTTACTACATCTGCTGACTACAACCAGGCCAGACTTGCCATTCATGGCTGGCTGAGTTCCACTATATCCACTGGCATAGACTACTACTTAGAATGTAGCAACGTATTGGGCTTGCATTGTAAGTAGGGTGTTCATATGGATACATATTGAGACCCTGTGCACTTGTACATGCTTGCAATTGCACTGAGTCTGAATCTATCACAAACAACATTCTTCTGTGGCTATTATCCTCAATATGAAAAATGAAGACATTGACTACTGCACATATCAATGCTTATTACCTGCTTGCAGTGTTCCACAGTTTCAACAGCTGAACAAACACAACAGATGTAGTAAGTTTACCCAACAGCAGTATAATACAGCGATGTAGTAAGTTAACCCAACAGCAGTATAATACAGAGATGTAGTAAGTTAAACCAACAGCAGTATAATACAGCGATGTAGTAAGTTAACCCAACAGCAGTATAATACAGCGATGTAGTAAGTTAACCCAACAGCAGTATAATACAGCGATGTAGTAAGTTAACCCAACAGTATAATACAGAGATGTAACAACAGCAGTATAATACAGCGATGTAGTAAGTTAACCCAACAGCAGTATAATACAGCGATGTAGTAAGTTAACCCAACAGCAGTATAATACAGCGATGTAGTAAGTTAACCCAACAGCAGTATAATACAGCGATGTAGTAAGTTAACCCAACAGCAGTATAATACAGCGATGTAGTAAGTTAACCCAACAGCAGTATAATACAGAGATGTAGTAAGTTAACCCAACAGCAGTATAATACAGCGATGTAGTAAGTTAACCCAACAGCAGTGTAATACAGTGAGTGAGTCCACAGTCCCGCAGTTAGTTAACCCAACAGCAGTATAATACAGCGATGTAGTAAGTTAACCCACAGCAGTGTAATACAGTGAGTGAGTCCACAGTCCCGCAGTTAGTTAACCCAGCATTCCTGACATTCCTCTGCCCTGATGGTGCTTCCCTTCTCTTCCCGCCACACCCAGAACAGCACTTTCACAGTCACACAGAAAGCAGAGAAAAGCAGGCACTACCACACTGTATTAACCCTCTCAATGTGCTGAAGCCTGATCTTATTTAGTCAGACACATTAAGAGCTACTATAAAGTACAACACATCATAACATTACATTCAGCAATGGCTTCATAAAGTTAAAGGCCAAGTGCAATCAAAAAAACGTCAGTTTCCTGTGTTTTATATATTTTTCCACACTATGAGATAGGAATAATACTGTGAGATTGTGACAATTATGATAATGTCTTTTGGTGTAAGAGCTGTTTGAAAAGACCACCTGAAAAGACCACCTATTCTGGTGGCATAGAGTTTCGCCAGCCTATAACCAGGCGGTAAATGACAGAATAGACCGATAAGAAAGAGAGTTACAAGCCTGTCTGCCAATAACAGCTAGTTTTCAGTTTTCACCTACCTACTCAGACCACTCCCAGACAGTCCTAGCAAAACAATGTATGCTAAGAAGCTATTTTGTTTCTTTTTGACCACTTTAATTGAAAACAATCACAGTGAGGAACTTCATTGTTACCCAGAAATGATTTGATATTGAGATAAAAACGTCTGCATTGGACCTTTAATATTATCAGTCTAGAGAGGAAACACCATGGAAAGCACTCAAAGCCAGCATGCAGTTATTGCAATAAGTAATATACACTGAGTATGGACAGAGTAGTAAGGTTTCAAGCAACCCTAACAGGCTCTTGCATATTTTATTTCTGCAGAGCAGACTGAATGTTTTAAATCATGTTCTGATAATATTACTCACAATTTTACATAATAACCAAATATGCAGAGCATGTTGCAACAGAGGTCCAGAGAGAAACACATTTGTAGTGATGGCGGTAGTGTGTTTTCCTGTTCGTGTGTGATTAGTGGAACATGGTGCTGGCCTGCTGTGTGACTCTGATAAAGGTGGTTCTGCGACTAAGCTCCTTCAGTTTGGCAGCTCCTACATAGGTACAGGTGGAACGGAGCCCCCCTAGGATATCTCTGATGGTGATCTCAACATCTCCTCTGTAAGGAACTTCCACGGTCCTACCCTCTGACGCCCTACAGAGGGAGAGGAGAACATCAGCACCAACTCAGTATATCTGATAACGCTGAGACAATGTTCAAGCAACATCATGGTGATGTTACTGATCACGATTACAAATCATTTTTATTCAGAGGACACTTAAACTTTGTCTTTTACATCACATTGGTAGCAGCAGTTGGATTTTGAATAACAAAGGTGGGTAAAATAAATGTATTTCACGGGGTATTATACAACAAAAAAACAAAGATACCATGCAACTTCACATTAACAAGTTCAATCTTCTAAGGACTAATTCTCCATCTGCCCCCTCACAGTTACATTCAACAGGTCATTTAGAAGGCCCCCTCACAGTTACATTCAACAGATCATTTAGCAGGCCACCTCACAGTAACATCCAATAGGTCATTTAGAAGGCCCCCTCACAGTTACATTCAACAGATCATTTACAGCCACCTCATAACATGGTCATTTAGAAGGCCCCCTCACAGTTACATTCAACAGGTCATTTAGAAGGCCCCCTCACAGTTACATTCAACAGATCATTTAGCAGGCCCCCTTACAGTAACATCCAATAGGTCATTTAGAAGGCCCCATCACAATAACAGCCAATAGGTCATTTAGCAGGCCCCATCACAATAACAGCCAATATGTCATTTAGCAGGCCCCCTCACAGTAACATCCAATAGGTCATTTAGCAGGGCCCCTCACAATAACAGCCAATATGTCATTTAGCAGGCCCCATCACAATAACATTCAATAGGTCATTTAGCAGACCCCCTCACAATAACATCCAATAGGTCATTTAGCAGGCCCCCTCACGGTAACATCCAATAGGTCATTTAGCAGGCCCCATCACAATAACATCCAATAGGTCATTTAGCAGGCCCCCTCACAATAACATCCAATAGGTCATTTAGCAGGCCCCCTCACAATAACATCCAATAGGTCATTTAGCAGGCCCCATCACAATAACATCCAATAGGTCATTTAGCAGGCCCCCTCACAATAACATCCAATAGGTCATTTAGCAGGCCCCCTCACAATAACATCCAATAGGTCATTTAGCAGGCCCCATCACAATAACATCCAATAGGTCATTTAGCAGGCCCCCTCACAATAACATCCAATAGGTCATTTAGCAGGCCTCCTCACAGTAACATTCAATAGATCATTTAGCAGGCCCCCTCACAGTTGCATTCAACAGGTCATTTAGCAGGCCCCCTCACAATAACATTACATCCCCCTCACAGTAACATTTAACAGGTCATTTAGCAGGCCCCCTCACAGTTACATCCAACAGGTTATTTAGCAGGCCCCCTCAGAGTTACATTCAACAGATCATTTAGCAGGCCCCCTCACAGTTACATCCAACAGGTCATTTAGCAGGCCCCCTCACAGTTACATGCAATAGATCATTCAGCAGGCCCCCTCACAGTTACATGCAATAGATCATTTAGCAGGCCCCCTCACAGTTACATTCAACAGGTCATTTAGCAGGCCCCCTCACAGTTACATGCAATAGATCATTTAGCAGGCCCCCTCACAGTTACATGCAATAGATCATTTAGCAGGCCCCCTCACAGTTACATCCAACAGGCCATTTAGCAGGCCCCCTCACAGTTACATGCAATAGATCATTTAGCAGGCCCCCTCACAGTTACATGCAATAGATCATTTAGCAGGCCCCCTCACAGTTACATCCAACAGGTCATTTAGCAGGCCCCCTCACAGTTACATTCAACAGATCATTTAGCAGGCCCCCTCACAGTTACATCCAACAGGTCATTTAGCAGGCCCCCTCACAGTTACATGCAATAGATCATTTAGCAGGCCCCCTCACAGTTACATGCAATAGATCATTTAGCAGGCCCCCTCACAGTAACATTCAACAGGTCATTTAGCAGGCCCCCTCACAGTAACATGCAATAGATCATTTAGCAGGCCCCCTCACAGTAACATTCAACAGGTCATTTAGCAGGCCCCCTCACAGTAACATCTAACAGGTCATTCATCAGGCCCCCTCACAGTTACATCTAACAGGTCATTTAGCAGGCCCCCTCACAGTAACATTCAACAGGTCATTTAGCAGGCCCCCTCACAGTTACATCCAACAGGTCATTTAGCAGGCCCCCTCACATTAACATTCAACAGATCATTTAGCAGGCCGCCTCACAGTAACATTCAACAGGTCATTAAGCAGGCCTCTTCACAGTAACATCCAACAGGTCATTTAGCAGGCCTCTTCACAGTAACATTCAACAGGTCATTTAGCATGCTCTTGCCCATATTGACAGATAGTGGTTGGTAGGTGACTGTGTCTCACCTGTACTCGGCCACTCCCCCTACGTATTTCTTCATGGCGGTGTCTGAGCTCATCCCGTAGAACAGTTTGACCTTCTTGCCATCCTTCTGGACGACCTCACCCAGACACTGGTCGTGTCCCGCCAGCATGCCCCCCATCATCACAAAGTCAGCCCCTGCACCTGTGGATGAGGATGGAAGCCAATCAGCAACCAGCCAAGGACAAGTTCAGGTAGTTCAAAATGGTGTCTCCTCGTTGAACAAGGCCCTGCTGTAACTTCTTATGGCTGCAGGGGCAGTATTGAGTAGCTTGGATGAAAGGTGCCCAGAGTAAACGGCCTGCTCCTCAGTCCCAGTTGCTAATATATGCATATTATTATTATCATTAGATATAAAACACTCTGAAGTTTCTAAATCTGTTTGAATGATGTCTGTGAGTATAACAGAACTCGAATGGCAGGCAATAACCTGAGAAGAAATCCAAACAGGAAGTGGGAAATCTGAGATTGGTCGATTTTCAACCCAGACCCTATTGAATACACAGTGGGATATTGGTTATGTTGCACTTCCTAAGGCTTCCACTAGATGTCAACCGTCTTTAGAAACTTGAATGAGGCTTCTACTGTGATGTGGGGCCAGATGGGAGCTCTTTGAGTCAGTGGTCTTGCAGAGAGCCAGGTCCTGGTCATGTGTATTTCACATGAGAGCGACCTGCGCTCCATGGCTTTTCTACAGACAATGGAATTCTCCGGTTGGAATGTTATTGAAGATTTATGATAACAACACCCTAAAGATTGATTCTATACTTAGTTTGAAATGTTTCTAAGACCTGTAATATAACTTTTTTAAGTTTTCGTCCGACGTTCGGCTGGACCTGCACGAGCGTTTGGATAGGTGTACTAAACGCCCTAACAAAAGTAGCTACTTGGACATAAATAATGGACATTATCAAACAAAACAAACATTTATTGTGGAACTAGGATTCATGGGAGTGCATTCTGATGAATATCATCAAAGGGAATACTCATAATGTTATTTCTGATTTCTGTTGACTCCAACATGGCGGATACATTTTTTTCTTTTTCTGAGTCTCAGATTATAGCATGGTTTGCTTTTTCCGTAATAAAAAAAAATCTGACACAGTGGTTGCATTAAGGAGAGGTATATCTATATTTCCATGTCTAACAATTGTATTTTCATCAACATTTATCATGAGTATTTCTGTAAAATGATATGGCTCTGCAATATCACTGGATGTTTTTGGAACTAGTGAACATAACGCGCCAATGTATACTGAGATGTTTTAATATAAATATGAACTTTATCAAACAAAACATACATGTATTGTGTAACATGAAGTCCTATGAGTGTCATCTGATGAAGATCATCAAAGGTTAGTGATGAATTTTATCTCTATTTGTGCTTTTTGTGACTCCTCTCTTTGGCTGGAAAAATGGCTGTGTTTTTCTGTGAGTTGGTGGTGACCTAACATAATCGTTTGTGGTGCTTTCGCTGTAAAGCCTATTTGAAATCGGACACTGTGGTGGGATTAACAACAAGATTACCTTTAAAACGGTATTAAATACATGTATGTTTGAGGAATTTTAATTATGAGATTTCTGTTGTTTTGAATTTGGCGCCCTACACTTTCACTGGCTGTTGTCATATCGATCCCGTTAACGGATTGCAGCCCTAAGAAGTTTTAATATAGTCTAACGACCATTCACACTCGATGTACTAAAGGCAGTTATGAAGTCAGGTGGTTCTGTTAGGATAGTGTCTGCTGGTTTTTGTTTTTTCCTTCCAATTAAGACCGAGACAACCAGGTGAGGGAGTTCCTTACTAATCAGTGACCTTAATTCATCAATCAAGTACAAGGCATGAGCTAAAACCTGCAGACACTCGGCCCTCTGGTGGAATGTGTTTGACACGTGTGTTAGGGGGTCCACATACCAAAAGCTTTAGCCACGTCACCTGGGCAACTGCAGCCACCATCCTGTGGAAGAGAAATACATTGTTGGTGTTGTCCAGCTTTTACATTTTAATGTGGTCATCACTTTGCAATTTCAATAATGGTTAAGAGCGTTGGGCCAGTAAACGAAAGGTTGCTAGATCGAATCCCCGCGCTGACAAGGTAAATATCTGTCATTATGGCCTGAATAAGGCAGTTAACCCACTGTTCTTAGGCCGTCATTGTAAATAAGAATTTGTTCTTAGCTGACTTGCCTATTTAAAAAATCAAATAAAAATGTTTGCTTCTTTCCATTTGCAAGACTAATACTGCCCTCTAGAGGTAACACGTTGCTACAGAGATCGCACCAAAATGTGTTTGTCATGGCTGCTTCTGTATTACAAATAGAGAGATGCCTCAAACAACTGGTCATCCAATACTTTGTCAGTCCCTGAGCCAACCACAAGACAACTTAATAGAGAGATGATTCAAACAACTGTCATCCAATACTTTGTCAGTCCCTGACCCAACCCCAAGACAACTTAATAGAGAGATGACTCAAACAACTGTCATCCAATACTTTGTCAGTCCCTGACCCAACCCCAAGACAACTTAATAGAGAGATGACTCAAACAACTGTCATCCAATACTTTGTCAGTCCCTGAGCCAACCCCAAGACAACTTAATAGAAAGATGACTCAAACAACTGTCATCCAATACTTTGTCAGTCCCTGAGCCAACCCCAAGACAACTTAATAGAGAGATGCCTCAAACAACTGGATAGCATATCTACAGTCTAGTGTGTGTATTCAAAGGCAATGAGGGGGAGGGGGTCTCACTGAGATAATATGTCCCTTGAGGCCGTGGGCGGAGTCTGCACACTCGATAACAGCGCTGAGCTGAGGGTAGCCCACCCCGGTCTTGATACGGGTTGTGCACACTGAGCCTGTCAATAGAGACGTTATTCATTATTACTGTTACATATCAAAGAAGTTCATTAATACAACACCATAATATAGTCTATTGTAATTCCTCACCCCGGTCATTACAACATCCCTTTATGCTACATTAGAGGATTTATTGAATGTCTTTGTTTGTTGCCCGAAGCAGTTAGGTAGCTTGGCGTGTGTGTAGAGATGGAACAGATGTGGACAGTCTCCTTGCCTCCGGGAACACTTAGATTTATGCACCCACCTTGCCAGGGGGAACACTTTGACTGACGCACCCACCTGGCCCGATGCCCACTTTGATGATGTCAGCGCCAGAGAGAATGAGCTCTTCCACCATCTCCCCTGTTACCACGTTACCAGCCTGCGCATACACGCACACACATACACACATACACACACACATACACACACACACACACACACACACACACACACACACACACACACACTCACAGGGAAAATAAAGAGACACAGGCCTCCAGGTTAGATAATAGTAATTATTAGGACACTTCTGTCTTGTTAAACAGACCAAGGAACAACCTCAAACCCTCCATGACCTTTTAGAGGACACCTCATACCCTCCATGACCTTTTAGAAGGAACCCTCCACCCTCCATGACCTTTTAGAGGGTACAACCTCATACCCTCCATGACCTTTTAGTAGGAACAACCTCAAACCCTCCATGACCTTTTAGTAGGAACAACCTCACACCCTCCATGACCTTTTAGAGGGTACAACCTCATACCCTCCATGACCTTTTAGTAGGAACAACCTCAAACCCTCCATGACCTTTTAGTAGGAACAACCTCACACCCTCCATGACCTTTTAGAGGGTACAACCTCATACCCTCCATGACCTTTTAGTAGGAACAACCTCAAACCCTCCATGACCTTTTAGAAGGAACAACCTCAAACCCTCCATGACCTTTTAGAGGGTACAACCTCATACCCTCCATGACCTTTTAGTAGGAACAACCTCATACCCTCCATGACCTTTTAGTAGGAACAACCTCACACACCCTCCATGAACTTTTAGAAGGAACAACCTCATACCCTCCATAACCTTTTAGAAGGAACAACCTCACACCCTCCATTACCTTTTATAAGACAACCTCACACCCTCCATGACCAAGTACAACCTCATACCCTCCATGACCTTTTAGAAGGAACAACCTCACACCCTCTATGACCTTTTAGAAGGTACAACCTCATACCCTCCATGACCTTTTAGAAGGAACAACCTCATACCCTCCATAACCTTTTAGAAGGAACAACCTCACACCCTCCATTACCTTTTATAAGGAACAACCTCACACCCTCCATGACCAAGGTACAACCTCATACCCTCCATGACCTTTTAGAAGGAACAACCTCACACCCTCTATGACCTTTTAGAAGGTACAACCTCATACCCTCCATGACCTTTTAGAAGGAACAACCTCACGCCCTCCATGACCTTTTAGAAGGTACAACCTCACACCCTCCATGACCAAGGTACAAACTCATACCCTCCATGACCTTTTAGAAGGAACAACTTCATACCCTCCATGACCTTTTAGAAGGTACAACCTCACACCTTTCATGACCTATTAAAATTCTTTATACATACATACATGAAGCAAGCAGAAGACATAAAACAAACTGTTGTGGTTGACTAAGGCTGTGTTTATACAGGCAGCCCAATTCTGATATTTTGCCCAGCTATTGGCCCAGCTTTTGCCCAGCTATTGTGTAAACGCAGCCAAAGAGACATCTTTGCCATGTGTAGATGCAATGGCTACAACGTGGGCACCATCAGAATGTGGATAAGATCAGGATAAAAGGATGCATGTTAGAACCAGGTATAAACAAGGCAATGGTAACTATCAAGGGCTCAAGACTTGAATGGCAAACTATTTCCTGATCATCCGCCAGCTAAAGATAGATCATGATGTGGACACATAATACATATAAACCTGGATTAAACTATATATATTTTGTATATCTGTATTCATGTTTGCTCAAATGTATTATTAATAAACAAAGAACATTTGATCACTAAGCTAAAATCCATAAAGAAAATGCAGAGAACTCTCATCTTACCATGATGGTGTGTTTGGGGAACTTGTCCCTGACGGTTTTCACGAATTCCACAAAGTACTCTGAGTAACCGTTGGCAACGTCCAGACAGATGTATTTTATGTCAGGGATAGCCTCCAAGATCTCACACAGTCTCTCTAGATCAGCCTTACCGCTGCCAGAGCTGGCTGCTATGTGCTGGAGGTCAACAATACAATAATGCAGTATGAGCAATTCATTCAATCAAAACACTTCATTAATCCCCAAGAGGAAATGACTTTAGTACTTTACAAGCCTCAGACACCATAGACGATGTTCACACCATGGGGGACATGAAAGAGTATCTGTGGGGACTTCCTGTTTTACCTCTAAGCATTCTGGGTGGTTGACTGCAAAGGTCTTCCACTCATCCAGTGAGTAGTGCTTCTGCATAGCCGTGAAGAGTGTGTGCTGGAGGGAGATATGGAGAGAGAGTCAGTCAGTCTGTCAGTCCGTCCGTTTATCCGTCAGCCAGTCAGTCAGTCAGCCAGTCAGTCAGTCAGTCAGTCAGCCAGTCAGAGTGGGATGAAAGTGAAAGACTGTCAGTGTGTTACTCTCACCTTGCTGAGGACCCGGGCCATCTCAAAGGTCCCTGTGGTGTCCATGTTGGCAGCGATGATGGGGATGCCATGGTAGGTCTGCTTAGAGTTACGGAATGTGAACGTCCTTGCCAGGTCAACCTGAAAGCATTGAGATATATGTTGATTTAGCATGCAGACACAAGTGGACATCAAGCCAGGGTTAGGGTTAGTGATATCCTGTCGTCATGTGAAGGCCTTTCTGGGCTTGAGTTAAACTGAGTGGAGTATGAGTCAGCTCAGTGCTACAGTTACAACCAGGCTTGGGCCCGAGGCCAAGCCAGGAGCTCAATTTAATCACCCCCCAGAACAGAGGAGGTGGATACGGGATGTAATACAATGATGGACCTGATTAAATAGGGACCTCCTCCACAGGGTTCTTCACGATTAGGGATCTTTGACCGCAGCCTGGATAACCTATTTTTAGAGGAGGTCTGAGTACAGCACATCATGCAGGCAAAAAACACAAGTTATTAAAACACCCGTATTACTTCCTGAAAGGTAAAGCTACCTGATTCCACCTGATACCAATGGCCTGTACCTTAATCTCCCTGACCCAAAGTACAGGCCAAGGCCTTCGATAAACACACAGTAGGATGGGTTACATACTGTACACCAGCGTGAGGGTGAAGCTTCAGGCTTTATCCAACTCACAATATGTGTCTGTGCTGCTGAGACAGAGAACAATTCACTGTGTTGAAGGGGATGTGCTGAATCATTTAGATTAGCTCTGGCAGCCTGTAACCGGACCCCTGGTGATCTCAGAGAGAGACAGACAGAGCGAGAGAGAGAGAGAGAGAGAGATTGGCCAAGGGTATCAGGTATTGCACAGCTCAAAGCTCTGTCTATTCAGCGGCAGGTTGATTGGTTGGTTCTTATCTAGGAGCTCAGTTGGCTGGAGAGTGACTGACTGGTTTAAACATGGTTCTCTAAAAAGGACATCACTCATAGCTTGACACCAGTAAGTGTTTGCTGATCAATAGCTAATATTTATTTAACTCCCACCAAAAGTGAATATAATTTCTGCTGAAATTGCCAGCCTCCTCTTCATTTCACAGACAGCACTTACTGTTTCATCTCCATATTAAATTACTCCCTCGAGGGAGCAACATTTTATAGCCCCACATTTCATTATGCCAGTATTACATGTCCAGTCAAGGAGACATGGGGCTGGACGGTGGGAGAGGTGAGAGTATGAATTACCAATGTTCCGGTTAGATGAAAAAACTCCCTCTGCCTCTGCTCTGTTGCTGTGAATTCCTCCCAACAGGAAATCAATAAGTCACAGAGCGTTTCCTGTGAACTCCACCTGTGACTGGACGTCCACTAGTCTCTCTGTTTAATGGGGTTTCAGTGGCCTGTGTCTCTTTCGCTTCTCTCTCTCTTTCTCTCTCCCTCTTCTTCTCCCTCTCCCTCTTCTTCTCCCTCTCCCTCTCCCTCTTCTTCTCTCTCTCCCTCTCCCTCTTCTTCTCCCTCTCCCTCTTCTTCTCCCTCTCCCTCTCCCTCTCTCTCTCCCTCTTCTTCTCCCTCTCCCTCTTCTTCTCCCTCTCCCTCTCTCTCTCCCTCTTCTTCTCCCTCTCCCTCTCCCTCTCCCTCTTCTTCTCCCTCTCCCTCTCTCTCTCCCTCTTCTTCTCTCTCTCCCTCTCCCTCTTCCCCTCTCTCTCCCTCTTCTTCTCCCTCTCCCTCTCCCTCTTCTTCTCCTTCTCCCTCTTCTTCTCCCTCTCCCTCTCCCTCTTCTTCTCCCTCTCCCTCTCCCTCTCCCTCTTCTTCTCTCTCTCTCCCTCTCCCTCTCCCCCTCTCTCTCCCTCTTCTTCTCCCTCTCCCTCTTCTTCTCCCTCTCCCTATTCTTCTCCCTCTCCTTCTCCCTCTCCTAGATCAATAGCCCTCTAATGGTAGGTGCCTGGCCCCTTCTCCCTCAGCCCTGGAGTGACTATGGCTGTAGATCACCTGGACTAAAGCTCCTGGGAGGCAGAGGGCTCTGGGTGTTCTCCCTTGGAGCTCTGGGAGCTCTGGAAAGAAGGGAGGCTGGGAGCTGGGCTCCTCTCTGGAAATGAGGGAGGCTTGGAGGCTCTGGTGGTCAAGGAGGCTGGGAGCTGGGCTGGGGGGCTGGGAGGCTCTCCCTGGGAGCTGGGCCCTCTCTGGAAGGGAGGGAGGGAGGCTCTCCCTGGTGGTCAGGAGGATGGTCTCCCTTGAGTAGGGATGCTGGGATCCTGGAAACTGGGAGGCCTGGGCTGGGGGGTTGAGGTTGTAGCAGGGATGCCTGGGCTGGGGGGCTGGGAGGCTAGCTGGGCCGGGGCTTGGAGGCAGGGGAGCTAGGCTGGGGGCTTGGATCAATAGCCCTGGAGAGGGAGGGGCTGGGGGCTTGGAGGCAGGTGCCTGGGGGGCTTGGACTGGGAGCTGCCCTGGGTGACTGGGAGCTGGGCTGGGGGCTTGGAGGCTGGGAGCTGGACTGGGGGCTTTGAAGCTGGGCTGGGGAGCAGGGGGCTGGGAGCTGGGCTGGAGGGCTTGGAGGCTGGGAGGGGCTGGAGGCTTGGAAGCTGGGAGCTGGGGTTGGAGCAGGGAGTCTGGGGGGGCTGGAAAGAAGGGAGGCTTGGAGCTGGGCTGGGGGGGAGGCTTGGAGCTGGGATGGGGGCTTGGAGCCTGGGAGCTGTGCTGGAGGGCTGGGGGCTGGGCTAGGGGCTGGGAGGCTGGGAGCTGGGCTGGAGGCTGGGCTGGAGGGAGGCTGGGAGCTGGGCTGGGGGGCAGGGAGGCTGGGAGCTGGGCTGGAAGGGAGGGAGGGAGGCTTGGAGCTGGGCTGGTGGTCAAGGAGGATGGTAGTTGGGCTGGGGGTTGGGTTGAAGTAGGGATGCTGGGATCTGGGCTGAAAACTGGGAGGCAGGGAGCTGGGCTGGGGGTTGAGGTTGTAGCAGGGATGCTGGGATCTGGGCTGGGGGCTGGGAGGCAGGGAGCTGGGCCGGGGGCTTGGAGGCAGGGAGCTAGGCTGGGGGGCTTGGAGGCTGGGAGCTGGGCTTGGGGGCTTGGAGGCAGGGAGCTGGGCTGGGGGCTTGGAGGCAGGGTGCTGGGCTGGGGGCTTGGAGGCTGGGAGCTGGGCTGGGGGCTGGAAGCTGGGCTGGGGGCTTGGAGGCTGGGAGCTGGACTGGGGGCTGGGAGGCTGGGCCGGGGGCTTGGAGGCTGGGAGCTGGGCTGGGGGCTTGGAGGCTGGGAGCTGGGCTTGGGGGCTTGGAGGCTGGGAGCTGGGCTGGAGGGGGTGCTTGGGGGCTGGGAGCTGGGCTGGAGGGCTTGGAAGCTGGGAGCTGGGCTGGGGGGCTTGGAGGCTGGGAGCTGGGCTGGGGGCTTTGGGCTGGGAGCTGGGCTTGGAGCTGGGCTGGGCTGGGGGGCTTGTGGGCTGGAGGCTTGGAGCTGGGATGGGGGGGCTTGGAGCCTGGGAGCTGTGCTGGAGGGCTTGGGGGCTGGGCTTGGAGGGGCTGGGGGCTTGTAGGCTTGGAGCTGGGCTGGGGGCTTGGAGCTGGGAGCTGTGCTGGAGGGCTTGGGGGCTGGGCTGGGGCTGGGGGCTTGGAGGCTGGGCTGGGTTGGAGGGCTGGGGGCTTGGAGGCTGGGAGCTGGGCTGGGGGGCAGGGAGGCTGGGAGCTGGGCTGGAAGAGAGGAGGGAGGCTTGGAGCTGGGCTGGTGGTCAAGGAGGATGGTAGTTGGGCTGGGGGTTGGGTTGAAGTAGGGATGCTGGGATCTGGGCTGAAAACTGGGAGTCAGGGAGCTGGGCTGGGGGGTTGAGGCTGTAGCAGGGATGCTGGGATCTGGGCTGGGGGCTGGGAGGCTGGGAGCTGGGCCGGGGGCTTGGAGGCTGGGAGCTGGGCTGGGGGGCTTGGAGGCTGGGAGCTGGGCTGGGGGCTTGGAGGCTGGGAGCTGGGCTGGGGGGCTTGGAGGCTTGGTGCTGGGCTGGGGGGCTTGGAGGCTGGGAGCTGGGCTGGGGGCTTGGAGCTGGGCTGGGGGGCTTGGAGGCTGGGAGCTGGACTGGGGGGCTTTGAGGCTGGGAGCTGGGCTGGGGGCTTTGAGGCTGGGAGCTGGGCTGGGGGCTTGGAGGCTGGGAGCTGGGCTGGAGGGCTTGGAGGCTGGGAGCTGGGCTGGGGGGCTTGGAGGCTGAGAGCTGGGCTGGGGGGCTTGGAGGCTTGGAGCTGGGCTGGGGGCTTGTTGGCTTGGAGCTGGGCTGGGGGGCTTGGAGCCTGGGAGCTGGGCTGGAGGGCTTGGAGGCTGGGCTGGAGGGCTGGGGGGCTTGGAGGCTGGGAGCTGGGTTGGAGGGCTGGGGGGCTTGGAGGCTGGGCTGGAGGGCGTGGAGGCTGGGAGCTGGGCTGGAGGGCTGGGGGGCTTGGAGAATGGGAGCTGGGAGCTGGAGGGCAGGGGTTGGAGCAGGGATGCTGGGGATGCAGGTCAGTCCATCACTGTAGGCCCATTAAATAATAGCCTGACAAAGCGGGGGAACTCCGGCCTCCCCACTGCACACCAACCTGGACTCAGGCGTAGATGTGACATATTAAATGTAAATCTGTCTCCCTCCATTTAGTATGATATGTTACGTTTTGTATGGTATGTATTAATTTGTGGATGTCCATCATCCATTTCGTGTGATATGTTACTAATTACTATTCGGATGATATGTTACGAATTTAAATGTGTTGTAGCCAACGTTAGCTAGGTGGTTAACATTAGCTCGGCTAGGATTATGGTTAGGGATTAAGGTTATGGTTAAGGTTAAAGATTAAGGTTAGGGGTAAATTTTAGGGGTTAAGGTTTCTGTCTTATGTAGCTTATGTAGCTTTGTCTCAGGATGGTAAGTTGGTGGTTGAAGATATCCCTCTAGTGGTGTGGGGGCTGTGCTTTGGCAAAGTGGGTGGGGTTATATCCTTCCTGTTTGGCCCTGTCCGGGGGTGTCCTCGGGTGGGGCCACAGTGTCTCCTGACCCCTCCTGTCTCAGCCTCCAGTATTTATGCTGCAGTAGTGTATGTGTCAGGGGGCTGGGGTCAGTTTGTTATATCTGGAGTACTTCTCCTGTCCAATTCGGTGTCCTGTGTGAATCTAAGTGTGCGTTCTCTAATTCTCTCCTTCACTCTCTCGGAGGACCTGAGCCCTAGGACCATGCCCCAGGACTACCTGACATGATGACTCCTTGCTGTCCCCAGTCCACCTGGCCGTGCTGCTGCTCCAGTTTCAACTGTTCTACCTTATTATTATTCGACCATGCTGGTCATTTATGAACATTTGAACATCTTGGCCATGTTCTGTTATAATCTCTACCCGGCACAGCCAGAAGAGGACTGGCCACCCCACATAGCCTGGTTCCTCTCTAGGTTTCTTCCTAGGTTTTGGCCTTTCTAGGGAGTTTTTCCTAACCACCATGCTTCTACACCTGCATTGCTTGCTGTTTGGTATTTTAGGCTGGGTTTCTGTACAGCACTTTGAGATATCAGCTGATGTACGAAGGGCTATATAAATACATTTGATTTGATTAACCGTACCAAATGTAACATCATACTATTTTGAGTGTCACAGATTTATGTTTACTATGTCATGTCTTTCAGGTCAGGTTGTCCACACACACACACCCTGACATCATGCTGCAGTGAAGCTCAGGGAGAGAGGGAAAGAGAGGGAGGGAGGGAGTCTGCACTTCAGCATCTCTTATACCATGCTGCGTGATATAGCTACCATCTCCATTCACATCTAAACACTGATCCCAACTGCTACTGCAGTCTTTTTGCTTCCTCTTCTGCTGCAGGCTATCTAATCAATAGTACTCGGGCATGGCTGATTATCTGCATATCATTATATGTACATGATATGTCCAATCATACATTCAATACTGAAGTCTCAGTGTTAAATTGGAAGCTATTATGCGTAATGATGTAAAATACTGTAGATGTGATGTGTTGTGGATCTCAGGAGTAAACCATGTGTTATACGGTAGAAACTGTTTGACCCGGTGGCTGTCCAGAGAGACAGTAGAATACTTCAGCAGAGAAGACAAGAGCTGCCTGGCCGCAGGCACTGAATGAATGAACACTGAACAGATAGGCGGAAACAAAATGTGTACTCCCATGTTACACTCCAGTGTGTCTAGTACTCTACAGCAGATATGCATGTGTCCTATCACGCCTGTGGACCCTTGGATGTGTGTATTAAATGGTGTGTGTGTGTGTCTGGAAGTGATAAACTATTCTGGTGGGGACCAGAAGTCCCCATAAGAATAGTAAACAAACAAACATTTGACCAACTGGGGATATTGTGTTGGTACCCACAAGGTCAAATGTTATTTTTAGGGGGTTTAATGTTAAGGTTAGAATTAGTGTTAGGGTTAGAAGCTAGGTTTAGGTTTAGAGTAAAGTTTAAGGTTAGGTTTTTTGGGTTAAGGTTAGGGTTAGAGTACTGGTTAGGGAAAATAGGATTTTGAATGAGACTGAATTTTGTCCCCACAAGGTTAGCTGTACAAGACTGTGTGTGTGTGTGTGTTTATCTCTTTGTGTTATTCCAGTAGGCCCTCTGCATGTGGAAAATGCTCTCATTGACAGTTAACACATAGAGCTCTGCAGGACTATTTTTAAACAGATTTTCCAAGAAGCGTCCTCCTGTCTCATGTTGCCCCCTACATTGACACACAGTAAACCCTGATGCCAAACTACATGGTTTAGTGTCTGGGTTTAGTTTAAGACCCAAGAGCAAGGTAAGAGCTGACATGCCATAGGCCTAGACTGGGCTACTGGCTCATGTCTTGACATGACTGTATGCTTCTACACAGCAGGCCTAAAACAAACCCTTGTCTCTGTCACCCAAGAGAAGGTCACCGACTCCCCTAAGTCCCTCCCTCTTCTTGTTCAGAATTTCTATCATGCACACATACACAACTCATACATATATTTATACTGAGTACCCTTGATCTAAATTACTCTCAAATGAATCAAGTAGTCTGACATGTCCTCCTTATTCAGATACAGTAACGAATTGTGGTTACAGATCAATAACATCAACACCAGCCACTACAAATAGTTAATAAGATGTTCCCTGTAATAATGCCAAGGACATAAACAACACACAGCGAACCAAGAGGAACACAACTTCCCCTTCCCCTTACCCCCAGTCCCTTATCCCCATTCCCAATTCCCCTACCTCCAGTCCCCTACCTCCTGTCCCCTACCGCCAGTCCCCTACCCCCATTCCCCTACCTCCTGTCCCTACCTCCAGTCCCCTTACCCCCAGTCCCTTATCCCCATTCCCAATTCCCCTACCGCCAGTCCCCTACCTCCAGTCCCCTACCGCCAATCCCCTACCCCCAGTCCCTTATCCCCATTCCCAATTCCCCTACCGCCAGTCCCCTACCTCCTGTCCCCTACCGCCAGTCCCCTACCCCCATTCCCCTACCTCCCCTGTCCCCCCTACCGCCAGTCCCCTACCCCCATTCCCCTATCCCCATTCCCTACCTCCAGTCCCCTACCCAGTCCCCTATCCCCATTCCCAATTCCCCTACCGCCAGTCCCCTACCTCCAGTCCCCTACCGCCAGTCCCCTACCTCCAGTCCCCTACCCCCAGTCCCTTATCCCCATTCCCAATTCCCCTACCGCCAGTCCCCTACCTCCTGTCCCCTACCGCCAGTCCCCTACCCCCATTCCCCTACCTCCTGTCCCTACCTCCAGTCCCCTACCCCCAGTTCCATACCTCCTGTCCCCTACCGCCAGTCCCCTACCTCCGGTCCCTACCCCCAGTCCCCTACCCCCAGTCCCCAGTCCCCTTACCCCCAGTCCCCTACCCCCAATCCCCTCCAGTCCCCCTACCCCCAGTCACCTATCTCCAGTCCCCTACCCCCAGTCCCCATCTCCAGTCCCCTACCCCCAGTCCCCTACCCCCATTCCCCATTCCCCTACCTCCTGTCCCTACCTCCAGTCCCCTACCCCCAGTTCCATACCTCCTGTCCCCTACCGCCAGTCCCCTACCTCCAGTCCCCTACCCCCAGTCCCCTAACCCCAGTCCCCTTACCCCCAGTCCCCTACCCCCATTCCCCTACCTCCTGTCCCCATTCCCCTACCCACAGTTCCATACCCCAGTCCCCTACCCCCAGTCCCCTTACCCCCAGTCCCCTTACCCCCAATCCCATACCTCTAGTCCACTACCCCCAGTCCCCTACCCCCAATCCCATACCCCCAGTCCCATACCTCCAGTCCCCAACCTCCAGTCCCCTACCCCCAGTTCCATACCTCCAGTCCCCTACCCCCAGTTCCATACCTCCAGCCCCCTACCTCCAGTCCCATACCTCCAGTCCCCTACCTCCAGTCCCATACCCCTCCAGCCCCCAGTCCCCTACCTCCAGTCCCCAACCTCCAGTCCCCTACCCCCAGCCCCCAGTCCCCCCCAGTCCCATCCAGTCCCCAACCCCCAATCCCCATTCACCCCCCCCCAGTCCCATACATTCAGTCCCCTACCCCCAGTCCCATACATCCAGTCCCCTACCTCCAGTCCCCAACCCCCAATCCCCTACCCCCAGTCCCATACATTCAGTCCCCTACCCCCAGTCCCATACATTCAGTCCCCTACCCCCAGTCCCATACCTCCAGTCCCCTACCCCCAGTCCCATACATCCAGTCCCCTACCTCCAGTCCACGACCCACAGTCCCCTACACCCAGTCCCCAGCCCCCTCCAGGCCTACCTCTGATCTGCTCTTCAGACTGCTCCTCTTGGGTCTGAATAGGACATCCTTAAAGTCCAATTTGAGGTCTGCATCTACGCGGGGCATAGTTGCTGAGGTTGCTACAACGGAGGCTGAGTTACGGAGGATCACAGAGGAGGCTCTTCCGAGGCACCAGGTTGCTGTGGTCTTTGTAGGTCTCAAGCCCCAGCCACCAAACCCGAACCTCCAGGAGCGCAGCGTATTTATAGTGTATGGGATGCCGTCCCAGCCCAGGCCCACATGGCTTTATTTGGCGTGGCCCCGGACTCTCTTGCTCTTTCCCCTTCCCTCTCTCTCTCCCTCCTCTCCTTCTCTTTCCCCTTCCCTCTCTCTCTCTCCCTACTCTCGTCTCCTTCTCTTTCCCCTTCCCTCTCTCTCTCTCCCTCCTCTCCTTCTCTTTCCCCTTCCCTCTCCTCTTTCTTTCTTCTTTTCCCTGTCTCCCTCTCCCCTCCCTTTCCCGCGACAGAGTGGCAGCAGCAGCCGCAGAGGTGACACACATATCTTGTAAACACACACACGCCACTGCACACTGCAGTGAGACTCAGCAGCACTGCAGCCCTGTAGAGCACACCTTCTGTCCAGTAGGGGCATTACTCCCTGTGCAGCCCTGACACTGATATCAATACCCTAAGACACAGAGAGAGAGAGAGAGAGAGAGAGAGAGAGAGAGAGAGAGAGACAGAGAGAGAGACAAGAGAGACAAGAGAGAGAGAGGAGAGAGAGGAGAGAGGAGAGAGAGAGGAGAGAGGAGAGAGGAGAGAGAGAGAGAGAGAGAGAGAGAGAGAGAGAGAGAGAGAGAGAGAGAGTGTGTTTGGGGACTATGTGGATAATCCTTATCTTCCTCTTTAAAAATAGAAATTAACGTTTTTCAATGTGTTTATTACTTTCAAATGGACCATGTCCATAAGGATCAATCCCTGCTCTAACAACGCACAAACATGGTACTTTCAGCATAATCACTTTGGCCACAAGGTGCCACAATAGCTTAAGAAATACAGCCGTGTGTGCTTCGGTACTGAACTTTGTGATACAGTTGAGCTTTTCCAGGTACTTTTCCAAGATTCGAAATCCAGGGTTGAAGTCCAGGTCAAACGCATATCTCCTCTACATAAAACTGCAATAACCTCACAGTAAATACCTAAAGTAACTACATGATATACAGTATATAGCCAACTCATGATGGTAATAACCATTTGATCTTTCACCCCTTTTACAGTATAACTTTCTTACCATAAGGAGACAGAGACACAGCACCACACTGCCCTGCCAAAAAGCAGAAATATACAGTAAATCAGCAATATACAGTAAATCAGCAAATATAAGCCAGTCAGCCCATGTCTCAGTCAGCCCATGTCTCAGTCAGCCCATGTCTCAGTCAGCCCATGTCTCAGTCAGCCCATGTCTCAGTCAGCCCATGGCTCAGTCAGCCCATGTCTCAGTCAGCCCATGTCTCAGTCAGCCCATGGCTCAGTCAGCCCATGTCTCAGTCAGCCCATGTCTCAGTCAGCCCATGGGTCAGTCAGCCCATGTCTCAGTCAGCCCATGTCTCAGTCAGCCCATGTCTCAGTCAGCCCTCATGTCTCAGTCAGCCCATGTCTCAGTCAGCCCATGTCTCAGTCAGCCCATGTCTCAGTCAGCCCATGTCTCAGTCAGCCCCATGTCTCAGTCAGCCCATGTCTCAGTCAGCCCATGTCTCAGTCAGCCCATGTCTCAGTCAGCCCATGTCTCAG